>NW_020174422.1:48203-60279 GCF_003031525.2 Neophocaena asiaeorientalis asiaeorientalis | reverse complement strand
TGTGGTACGCGGGCCTCTCACTGCCGTGGCCCCTCCCGTCACGGAGCACAGGCTCCGGACGCGCAGGCTCAGCGGCCATGGCCCACAGGCCCAGCCGCTCCGCGGCATGTGGGATCCTCCCGGACCGGGGCACGAACCCGTGTCCCCTGCATCGGCAGGCGGATTCTCAACCACTGCGCCACCAGGGAAGCCCCCCCGCTCAAGGTTTTAAATCCCCAGCCCACCCACCCAGAAATTCTTGTCTGGGGTGGGCCCATGTATCAGTATTTTTAAAAAAGATCCTTTAGGGACTTCCCTGGTGGTCCAGTGGTTAAGACTGCGCTCCCAATGCAGAGGGCCTGGGTTCGATCCCTGGACAGGGAACTGGATCCCACATGCCTCAACTAAGAGCCCACATTCCGCAACAGAGATCTCTCACACAGTAACAAAGATCCCGCAGGCCGCAACTAAGACCCGGCGCAGCCAAATAAATAAATAACTACTATTTTTTTCTTAATGAAGGAATTTTTTTTTTAAAGAAGCTCCTTTAGTGATTCTAACGTGCAGCCAGGGTTGAGAACCACTGGGCCAGATCATCTGTAAGGTCCTTTCCATCACTATAATCATAGTGTCTAGCAGGGAGGAACTACCTCTTTGGATTTCTGTTCACCGCATCTTCATCTGTGGCCCTAGATGAGGACTGTGGGGCACCCAGACTCAGGGAAGGCAGTAATCTCTTGGCTAAGTGTGTGGGTTCTGGAGCACCATAGTGTGAGTCCATGGTCGGCTCTGGGTTTCCCCCATGTAACGTGAAGATAATAACAGTACCTTCCTCATGGAGTTGTTGTATTGAGTTAATTCATGCTTCTAAAGTGCTTAAAACGATGCCTGGCACACAGTAAGTACTCAGTGAACTTCGTTATTATTGTGGAGGACAACTGAATGAAAGAAGTGCCCAGAGGAGAGTGTCCAGGTGTATTCTTGGGATGCAGGTGATGGTGGGAGTCCAGTGGGCTTGAGTCTCTGGACCTCTGTCTGGCAGGGCATGCCTGGGGGCACGGGACCCGTACTGCGGCTGGGACGGGAAGCAGCAACGTTGCAGCACACTTGAGGACAGCTCCAACATGAGCCTCTGGACCCAGAACATCACAGCATGTCCTGTGAGAACCCTTTTGTAACCCCCACCAGGGACCTCTTCCCCCGAATTCAGGCCATGACTCTCCATCAGTGTCCCCACAGCCCTGGGACCTTGTACCTTCCCTGCCCCTGCCTTGTGTGACAGGGTCCTGCTCCTGGTGTGTGTCTTCAGGTGCGAAATGTGACTCAGGATGGGGGCTTCGGCCCATGGTCACCATGGCAACCGTGTGAGCACTTAGATGGGGACAACTCAGGTTCTTGCCTGTGTCGGGCCCGGGCCTGTGACTCCCCCCGACCCCGCTGTGGGGGCTGTGACTGCCTGGGCCCAGCCATCCACGTTGCCAACTGTTCCAGGTATGTGAGGACGCAGGGCTTGCTGGCGGTGGCCTTGGAATGGGGGAGGGGGGATGGATGGAATGGGGCATCCCCAGCCAGCTGTTTGCACTAAGGGACAGAAAACACTTCAGGGCTGTGCAGGGCACTGGACAGGTGGCTGATGTCTGAGGCAGGAAACATGAGCCCTGGGAGAGTTTCCACTCCAGTGGGAGAGAACTTTCTGCCTTGCGGTGCTCTTCATACAAAGAGGTGTGGGAGTTATCCCTAGCCAGATCATATCCTCAATAAGCCTTGCAGTCCCAAACAGGAGGGACAGCATGGGATGGTGGTAGCTACTTAACCACTCTGAGCTTCTTTAAATGAGGGTTATAGTGCCCACCCTGAAGGTTGTTGGGAGGGTTAAATGAGATCATATTATATATATATTTAGAGAGAGAGAGAAAGAGAGAGAGAGAGAGCTTGCACACTGCCTACTACCTGAGGACTCCCTAAAGTGATTAAAATAAATAACCCATAATTCTTGACCCTCTTAAAATAATTTTATATACACTACATTTATTAATTTAACCATCACAACCTCATGGGGTAGGAATACAATCATTATCCTTACTTTAAAGATAAGAGTATGATGAGACACAGAAGGTTTCGGTAACTTGCCCAGCCTTAAACAGCCAGTAATTGGTAGTGCCAAAATTTGAAAATTAGGGGCAAAGGAGACAAGAGTGGGTGGTGTCTTGAGGTTGGAGCAAAGCATGTGCAGTAGTAGAACGGGGGAGAGAGCATGGGTTTGAA
Source organism: Neophocaena asiaeorientalis asiaeorientalis (assembly GCF_003031525.2). Lineage (NCBI taxonomy): Eukaryota > Metazoa > Chordata > Mammalia > Artiodactyla > Phocoenidae > Neophocaena > Neophocaena asiaeorientalis. Next base: position 58,035 of record NW_020174422.1, on the reverse strand, counting down.
TACCAGGGTCTGCCAACCAACAAGGCTGAAACAAAGGTTGCAGATGGCAAAGGCCTTCTCTAGAGAATATGTCCTTTTCCCCTGCAAGTAGAGGCCATGTGGGTATATCTTTGTGCTCTAACCTAAGCACAGCCTGATATATGGAAGAAGGCTCTCAAAGCATGTTTGAGGAGTGAACAAATGAATGAATAAGTCATTCCTGAGAAGGCCTGGTTAGGAACTATCTCCTGTCAATGGCACTTCCTGGCAACAATACAAAATCCATCTATGCAGATGTGATTAGATCTGAGAAGCTAGAGCTCAGAGGGTCATTTGTCTCTATCCCCTCCGGCCCCACCAGGAACGGGGCGTGGACACCGTGGTCATCGTGGGCCCTATGCAGCACCTCTTGTGGGATTGGATTCCAGGTCCGCCAGCGAAGTTGCAGCAACCCTGCTCCGCGCCACGGGGGCCGCATCTGCGTGGGCAAGAGCCGGGAGGAACGGTGAGCTAGGGCGTGGCTATTGGTTTCTGCGACAAGCCAGCCCCGAGGTCGCCGACTTCCCGGGCCCCCTAGAAGGTGGCCTGGATTCTCCAGGTGGTCCAGTGGACCCTGTTTTCCCAGTCTCGCAATCTCAGTGACCTCTCATAGGGAAAGGGGTGCCCGTTCCCTAGAGTAACGACTCCTCCCCCTCTCCCCGTCAGGTTCTGTAACGAAAACACGCCTTGCCCGGTGCCCATCTTCTGGGCATCCTGGGGCTCCTGGAGCAAGTGCAGCAGCCACTGTGGGATCGGTGTGCAATCGCGGCGTCGGGCCTGTGAGAATGGCAACTCCTGCCCGGGCTGCGGCGTGGTGAGGGCCGGGCCGGGGGCGGGCGCGGGATGCCTGGACCTCGAGCCAAGCGGAGTGCAGAGAAGGGGCGGGGGGCGGAGCACGGGACAGGCCTGGGGCTGCGAGACTGTGCAACAGCACCAGTCCTCATCCCGAAGGAGTTCAAGACTTGCAACCATGAAGGCTGCCCCGAAGTGCGGCGCAACACGCCGTGGACGCCCTGGCTACCGGTGAACGTGACCCAGGGCGGGGCGCGGCAGGAGCAGCGCTTCCGCTTCACGTGCCGCGCGCCGCTGGCCGACCCCCACGGGCTGCAGTTTGGCCGGAGGAGGACGGAGACCCGAACCTGCCCCGCGGACGGCTCTGGAGCCTGCGACACGGACGGTACAGCTCTGCGTCTCCCCACCCGCCGCCCTCCCTCCCAGGCCCAGAGCGATGGGGCGGGGCCGGGAGTGAGAGCTGGGGGAGGAGGGGGCAGGGAGAGGATGTGCGGTTTGGAAGAAGGCGGGAGGCCTTTGGGCTGCCGTGGGAGCCCTCTGTGGCTGAGGCCAGCCCCCCTGTATCCCCCCAGCCTTGGTGGAGGAGCTCCTGCGCAGCGGGGGCACCTCCCCGCACACGGTGAGCGGGGGCTGGGCCGCCTGGGGCCCGTGGACCTCCTGCTCCCGAGACTGTGAGCTGGGCTTCCGCGTCCGCAAGAGAACATGCACAAACCCGGAGCCCCGCAACGGGGGCCTGCCGTGCGTGGGTGACGCTGCCGAGTACCAGGACTGCAACCCCCAAGCTTGTCCAGGTAGCCCTCCACTAAGGAATCTTGGCCCAGGGAAACCCTCGCCCAGGGAACCCCCATCGGGGAGACTCCCAGGCCTCCCCAGGCTACAACTAACTCCTGCTTGGAGACCTCTCCTCCCTGCCAACTTTGTACAGGGCCGGCCCCCAGAGCAATTTTCTGCCCTGAACATGGACACGGCAGCTACTCCCAGGGACCAGGGCATTTCCTCACCCTCCGTGTCGCTGTTTTGTCTCCTTTAATGGGTTAGCTAGACAAGGAGCTTGATTTGAGGCGGAGTTGGTTTTCGGTGTCCCCTCTGCAGCCTGCATTTCTTCTGCCACCCCTGAGGGGAGGGGGACGCCCTAACAGTGGACTGTAGGGCTGGGGCAGGGCGGATGTTGAGGGCAGTGTGGCCCTGAGAGGCCTAGCCTGGGTTGGGGTAGAAGACTGTCTTGGGCCATGCCTGCACCTGCAGCCCCTCTTCATCCACCCCATCGCCTTGCAGTGCGGGGTGCCTGGTCCTGCTGGACCTCTTGGTCCCCATGCTCAGCCTCCTGCGGTGGCGGCCACTATCAACGCACCCGTTCCTGCAGCAGCCCCGCCCCCTCTCCGGGCGAGGACATCTGTCTCGGGCTGCACACGGAGGAGGCGCTGTGTGCCACACAGGCCTGCCCAGGTACTAAGTGCATCTGGCAGGGCCTGGGGAGCAATGCGGAGTCTGCGCATCCCCACTAAGGGGGTCTGGGTGGTTAACCTCATCCCAACCCACAACACACAGAAGGCTGGTCGCCATGGTCTGAGTGGAGTCCATGCACGGAGGATGGAGTCCAAAGCCGTGGCCGGTACTGCGAGGAGCTGGTCCCCGGGCCCAGCACTTGTGCTGGAAACAGCAGCCAGAGCCGCCCCTGCCCCTACCGGGAGATGCCCGGTAGGTCTTCGAGCCAGCACCTTCACACCAACCCTTCCTGCCCTGAGCCCCCAGCTTCCTTCCCCTTCTGAAGTATCCTGCGGGGTGCAGGATGAAATGCCGGGATGGGAGGTTCACACACTTTGGGCCTTTGCACTTCCTCGTTTGATGGATGGGCCTCCCTTTCTTAGAGGTGGGGCCTGGGGGGAGACCAAGGGAAATGAAGGTCCCCAGGTGCAGTCCCACAGGTCAGCGCTGACCCAGGGGTCCTCCGAGACACACACCGACACACACCACCCTGGAGGGACTCAAGTCCTCTCCTCCCTGCCTCTTACACCCACTCTTGCTTGTCTTCCTGTAGTGATCCTGCCTGCCTCCAGTGTGGATGAGGCCACTGGCTGTGGAGGTAAAAGGAACCTGCCCCACCTCATGGTGACCCACGCCCTGCCCCCCGCCCTTCCCAAGGAGGAGACCCACCTACTCCGAAACCTGGAGTCTCTCCACTTCTCACTCCAGACCCACAAACCTTTGAGGTCCCGCACTGCTTTAGACCACGTGTAGGAGAGTCTGGGCAATTCCATCCATGCCCCTCAGCTAAGAAGTGGTGGTCAAGTCTGTATTCAAGAAGAGTCACCCAACTCCACACCACTGGCTGCCTCCTCCGACCCAAGCCACAGGTGGTCCTGTGAGACAGGCCCCTGGTGACAGGCCACGCAGCCTTCCTGTTTCTGATGACTCTGGCTTCAAAGCCCTTCCCTTTATGTCTCAGAGCCTCCTATTGGGGGGCAGTTGGGGGTCTTCACAGTGGCCCTTTCCTTACCTCTTGTCTCTTCCCTCTCCCAGGGTTCAGTCTCCTCCACCTGGTGGCCACAGGCATCTCCTGCTTCGTAGGCTCTGGGCTGCTGACCTTGGCGGTGTACCTGTACTGCCAGCACTGCCGGCACCAGTCCCAGGAGTCCACGCTCGTCCATCCCGCCACCCCCAACCACCTGCATTACAAGGGCGGGGGTGCCCCTAAGAATGAGAAGTACACACCCATGGAATTCAAGGTGGGAGTCCTCTCGGAGAAGCAGAGGGCAGGGTGAAGGGTGCAGTGGTCCTGGCCCTACGCAGGACATAACTAGGCTGGCACTCGCGAGAGAGCAGTGGCGTGGTGAGCAGAACACTGTGTCAGCAGCCAGACGTTCTCTCATTGACTGGCTCCTGATTTCCTTGCTCTGGCCTGTCCTCTTTCCCCATCTCTCCCTTCACCCCTTCCTCTCTTGTTCTTTCCTTCTCCCACAGACCCTGAATAAGAATAACCTGATCCCCGATGACAGAGCCAACTTCTACCCATTGCAGCAGACCAATGTGTACACGACCACCTACTACCCGAGTCCACTGAACAAACACAGCTTCCGGCCTGAGGCCTCACCTGGACAACGGTGCTTCCCCAACAGCTGATGCCACTGTCCTGGGGACTTGGGCTCCTTGCCTTCCTAAGGCACAGAGCAGGTGGAGGTGGGACGGTGGAGCCAGTTTGGTTTTCTCCCTCTGCACTAGGCCGAGAACTTGCTGCCTTGCCTTGTGGGGTCGCATCTGGCTTCAAAGAGCTCTGGCTGGCGGTGACCATGGGGGAGAGGGCTGGCTTCAGGCTGGCACACGGCTGCAGTTCCAGCTCAGCCCGGGTCTCTCATGGCCTCCTTGGAACCCACCGTCATGCTGATCTCTCCTGCCATGTGTGGGCTGTGGACCTACTAGGCGTGTGAGGGAACTGGAGAGTGGAGATGGCAGGAGGGCAGGCTTTTAGGTTTGGGTTGGAAATGACAGCCCTTGTAGCTATCAGGGGCTGAGTCTGCCCCTCTTTGGCTGGCCCCAGGAAGGGCCTGGGCTACATCCTGATTATCTCTGAAAGAAACTAGTCAAATGACCCCAGTAGTTCTGGATTCTCTGCCCAGGGCTGGGTCATTGTGGTGCTGCCCCAGTGTGACATGGGGACCAAGGCTGGAATAGGTTGTCCACCTTTGCCTAGCAGTCTGTGCTTTACCCAGCGACATCCCTCTGGTCAGAGGCAGTGAGGACTGGGGGCTGGAGACTGATCTGTGCTGAGAAGTCCTTTAATCTGGGCTGGCACATTCCTCGGCCTTTCAATCAGAGTGCACGAAAGGTGACCCAGGAGGAAGGGAGGCGGGAGGCCAGTGGAGACGGCTCTCCAGTTGCTGCTCAACAGAGCTGTTGGCTGAGACCCGCGTGGGAGTCTCTGCTGGGCCCTCCTCTGTTCAGGAACGCACACATGTACACACACGATCGCAATCTACCGCCGCAACAAAAAGGATGTTGGGCTGTGGCATTATTAAAGATGATATCCAGTCTCCACATGTAACGTCGTCTTCGTGCATATGTGTGTGGGCTCCTCTTGGCCCGGTCTGGTCAATTAGAGCAATGCACTGGGGTGACAGATGGTCTTCTCAGGGTGGGGGAGATGACCCCAGTAGAGTTTGACTTTAATAGAGGATAACTTGCCATTTGTGAGTAAATCTCCACATACACACGTTGCCCTAAACCCTTGTTGGAAAAGAGGGATAATCACAGATTCACAAGTAAGGACACAAGTACACCAAAGGCAATACAACAGGAGATTTCTGCCCATTGCCTTAGCAGCTCTAATCGGCAACACTTCCACAGTGGAAATGTGTGAGTCCAGCAGGGGAGTATTGATGAAGATTATTTTATGAGGTGCTTACATTGCTGAGTTTAATAAAACCAGAATTGACTGAGAAATGAGTAAATCTGTGAGGTGGGGGAAGCCCTCTGTAGTTTTGGCTGGATTAAATCAAAATAGCCTCAAAGCCTCCGCCCACCACATCCGTGCTACCATTTTAGATGAGATTGATGGACATGTTAAATTTAGAGAGGAATTTCCTGACTTAATTGGCTGGATCAATTACAGGATTTGCAGCAAAATCTATTTGTAGGTCAGGCTGTAAAGTGTGAGATCCCAGTGGTAGAGGAAGTAGAGGATCTTGGGGAGGGGAGGAGGAGGAAGAAAGGAGCACTCCTGGACCTCGTGTCTTGGACTCCCTTGTGCTTACTGGCTCAACTGCAATAGCCGTGTCCTCAGGCCAAGGTGGAGCCCAGTCAGTGAGAGCTCAGGGGACATAATGAGTATTTCTGCAGTTTGGGGATTCCTCACTGAGTTTCTATTCACCCCATGAATCCAGAGCCTGTAGGGGCCTGTGTTAGATCTTGGGGTTTTGGATTCCCTTGAGCCTGATAGAGCCAATGAAGTTCAAGAGTGTTCTAGGGCGCAGGGTGCCTGCTTTCACAGGGGCCACTCATATATGTCAGGCACTGGTCAGGTCTGTAGCAAGCAGTCATGGAGAATTCCCGAGTCATGCCCAGCCACTATTGACCGGAATGGCATCAGTGGAGTGGAAACCCATGTGTGTCATGGCAAAATACACACCACATGTGTGTGCATGCACACACACCATCTATTACATAAAAGTATCAGTCCTTCACATGAATTAATCATAATTTATTTAAACCACTATGATTTGTTTCAAAATTTTCTTTACCAAAGAGTGCTATTATGGACCTTCTTATCCCTATCTCTGTGTCCTTAGGATAAATTCCCAGAAGCGATTGCGCTTAACCTCTGTGGCCAAATCTCTTGCTGATGGGAGTACACACCCACCAGCAGCACATTCTCATTGCATTATTTCTAATCCTAGTAGCTAACTCTGATAAGTGCTGTCACCTCCAAGCACCGTACCAAGTGCTGGTCATTTATCTTACTCAGTTCTCACAACAATCCCGAGAGGAAAGCACTATTGCCATGCCCACTTTACAGATGAGGAAACTGAGGTTTAATAAATTTAAATAACTTGCCTAAAGTCACACAGCTAGTCAGTGACGGTTCAACCGAGGCAGTCCAACTGCTTGTTATCAACTTGATAATTTTTTAAAGCGTAATTGTTTAACTTTTTAAAATATTTACTGAGTGACCATTTCCCTCCATATACATACTGGCCATTTGCATTTCTTATTTTTAAGAAGGATATTTTGTCCTTTTTCTCTTAGGTGGTCATCTTTTCCCTATTGCTTTGTAGAAGATATTAACCTTTGGTAAAAAGATATTAACCTTTGGTAAAAAAAAAGAGATTTAAATATTTTCTTAATTGATCCTATGCCCGTTTTGATACATAGATATTTGAATTTTTTACATAGAACTACTGGTTTTTTGTTTTTTTATTTTTAAAGGAAACTGTACGGATTTTGCTTGAATGAAACTGAAGTAGTGAGTTTTCTCACTGTCACCACCGTGAATCTCAGGGATGCGGGCTTTCGGGGACACGGTTCTCTCCTTCTGCATATGCTCCATGGTGTCAGTTACTCTAAACAAAGACAGGATCCAGGCTGGGGATCTGTTGGTTTGGGACTTGACTTAGGGGAGCATACAGCCTCATGCACTCCAGAGGAAGGGGTGCCTTAGAGGGAGAAAAAGAACAGAGTGTGTGTTGAGAGGTTCATTTCTCTGGGAGGAGGAAATAGAGCTGGACCCCCTCTACCTGTCAGGGCAGGTGAGATTTAGACAAGAAACAAAAACTGGGCTCCTCCCTCTGGTGGCAGACACTGGCCATGTAGTGAACAGTTATTGGGACCCAGAGTACAGGGTCCTTGTCTCACAGCCCAGTCCTTGAGCAGGTTAAGTATGACCCTCAAGCATCGATGGTTAGGAGCCCACTAACAATGAAAGAGATCATCTCCCCACATGGTCAGGCAGGTGGCCTTGACAGGAGGCAGTACACCTGGGTGAGGATCTGGGCTTCCCCGACTAGAGGCTGGATTCCAAGTCCTGGTTCCAAAGTCACACGGCACAATTCAAGCCTCTATATTCAAAGTTACATTTTAGTTTGATTTAGCGCCTATCGTCTGGAGAGAGAGGATATTGACCAAACTTGCTTGGACAGCTGGACAAGCAATCTTCCTCCAGTAGCCATTCTTCCTATTCTTTGTGTGGGAGGATGGCTCAGTCTCTAGCTTTACTGCTCACCAGCTGTGTGACCTCAGCAAATCTCTTCCCTCTCTGGATTTCAGTTTTCTGGCCTATGTCATGTCAGGGTTGGGCCCAGAGTCTCTACCAATTTCTATGATTCGTAGAGCTTTGGGGAAAATTCTTGTACGTGGTGCTTTTTCCTCTTTGGTGCTAGCCAAGTGCTCCAGTGTTACTCTGGCCCTGTCTCTGCCACCTCTAACTTGTCTCAGAGTCGGCTGTGCTACTCAGGGCTGGGTCATCTTCAGGGGAAACCAGGCACCCTGAACCCACTGTCCTCACACAGGAACCTGGGGAAATGTCTTCCTCAGAGTCTCCCATTTTTGATTCCTGGGCCCCAAGTTCCCCTTCATTGAGGCAGATAGAGGTGGACAGTGGATACACATGCATATGATGTGTATTTGTGTGTCACCAAAGTTTGGCTTTGACCTTGCTATTCAGCCCAAAATTTGTGAATTGGCCTTCAGCCTCAGCTTTTGGAAGTTCAACTGTAACCAGGGTGGAGTGCACGCCTGTTAGGGTGAGACGTTAGCGCAGTAGTTAGAGGTCAGGTTCCGCCAGCCGTCAGCCTCGCAGGGCTCTCTCGGCAGAGAGTGCGGTGAGAGGCGGATCCCGGCCTTCTCCCTGGGGCCCCCCAGGGCCCTTGGCCTAGGGGCCGGTGGGTGAGCTGGGAGCCCCGGGACAGGCTGAGGGCTGTGTCCCACAGAGCACCAGAGCCCTCGCCACGGCCGACCACTGGCCGGGCCCAGGACCCAGCTCTGCGACCTGATAGCGGTGACAGTCTCCATGGGTCGCAGTCCATGGAGGCCTCAGCAACTGGAGTATATGGACACTGCCATTAAGGTAACAGCTTCAACCAGCTTCAGTCTTTCCGTTCAAGTTTCAAAAATTGATACAGCTGAGACCGGTTGTCTACCCCTAGGAGGTGGCCAGAGGTCAGGGTTAGGCTGCAAGGACGTCACCTGTCGTTTCTTCAGGTCCGTCTCTGTGGTGGGCTGTTCTCAAAGAAGGGCGACTGTGAGCTGTGAATTCGCCTGATTCGTGTCCGCCACAACATGTACTCCTTCACAAATGATTTTGTGTAGGATCTCAAATGATCCTACACAAATGATTCTCTCCAGTGTAAATGAAAAGCCTGAGGGCCGGCTGGGTCCTGGGTGCCCGGCGTCCTCAGTGGTGATGGCTGGGCAGGGTCTGGGGACCTGGTCCTGAGGGCACCACCAGCTGAGATCTGCCTCGTGGGCCAGGCCTGGGCACTGGTGGGAGGACCCAGCCTGGGTGCTGGATGAATGCTCCCGGGCAGGGCAGCCGGCCCCCGCAGGGACCTCGTCCTCTTAGCCAGGACCTGGACCTCGGAGGGTGAAGGTTGAGCCTTGGGACCTTGCCCTTTCTCGTCGGAACAGAGAATAACATTTGTTTTGATGGTGGTTTACAGGAACATTCTGACACCAAGAAGTTTGCAACAACTAACGACGCCCCTCCCTCACCTTTCCTATAAAAGGGCTTTGCTGAAAGCTTTCGTGGAGTTCTGGGTTTTTAAGGCATGAGTCACCCATCTCCTTGCATGGCCCTGCCATAAACCTTTGTCTGCTCCAAACTCCAACACTTTGGTGGTGTTTGCCCTCACTGTGCATCAGGCACACAGACTTCATTCAGTAACATAAATAGCTGAATGTGTACTTCATCATTTAGAGCACCCTTGAGCTTGTACCTGAGCTACAGCCATGGTTACATAGGTTACCGGTATTTCAGTCAGCTCATCAACTCTGGTGACATGCACAGGGCATGCTATTTAGATTTATTGTTAATAGATAACACTCACTATAAATGTCTAGATGAATCTTGAAGTGAAAAATCTCTTTATGCTTCATATGTTAAAATTCGATTAGTCAGTTGAACTATATATGCATATTTAGTACTGTAAGAGTAAAATGCCCCAATAATAAACAGTGATTGTGAAAGCTGCTAATTTTATGTTCAAACACAATTAAACCCTTTAAAATAGCAAATAAATAGGGAACAAGACTCAGAGTTAAAAAGAATACTGAGAGAACGTTAGCTAGATAACTTTAGGAAAACACTACAGTCTTTGTGAACTAATAAATGTTAATTTAAGGGCTTCCCTGGTGGCGCAGTGGTTGGGAGTCTGCCTGCCGATGCAGGGGACACGGGTTTGTGCCCCGGTCTGGGAAGATCCCACATGCCGCGGAGCAGCTGGGCCCGTGAGCCATGGCCGCTGAGCCTGCGTGTCCGGAGCCTGTGCTCCGCAACGGGAGAGGCCACAACAGTGAGAAGCCCGCGTACCGCAAA
>NW_020174422.1:0-47257 GCF_003031525.2 Neophocaena asiaeorientalis asiaeorientalis | reverse complement strand
AAAAAAAAACCAAAAGGAAAAAAAAAAAAGAAAAAAAAAAAAAAAAAAAAAAAAAACAAAAAAAAAAAAAAAAAAAAAAAAAAAAAAAAAAAGTTAATTTAAAATAATACAGGCCAGGGACTTCCCTGGTGGTCCAGTGGTTAAGAGCCCACCTTCCAATGCAGGGGACGCGGGTTCGAGCCCTGGTCGGGGAACTAAGATCCCACGTGCTGTGGGGCAACTAAGCCTGTGCTCTGCAACTACTGAGCCTGCCACTGCAACTAGAGAAGCCCACGCACCGCAACGAAGCGCCCATGCGCCCCAAGGAAGACCCAGCACAGCCAAAAATTTAAAAAATACAGGGCAGAATAATAGAGATTTGATTAAGTCATAATTCTAATATTTGCCAATTGGCTTGGTGTCTATCATTCATTATGTTAAACAAAATAACCTTTAACCATTATGTTTAATTTTGGTATTTAATTTCATTTAGGTTATGAGTCTTTCAAGAATAAATTCTGTTTGGGAATTCACATCTTATGAAAATGGATTTCTAGAAAAGAATGTCAGTTTTTCTACTTCAACATTTCATAGGTAGGCAGAAAAAATTACCAAATCATGTATAATTTCCATGATAAATCACCTTTAATCTAGACATAATAAATAACATAAAAGGAATGGAGAAAAGAAAAAGTCCAGGAAAATGTAATATCCAAAAAAATGTCTGGCTTCTCTACTGTTCTCAGTGAAGTGAGCATCTACTTAGCACCACAAAACTGCAGCTGACTATGCCAAGCAATTACTTTTCCTGTACTGTAATGTCAAATTTGAAATTTATGTAATATTAATTATTTGATTTAATTAGTATTAATATAATTTTAATAGCAAACTTATAAGAATAACTACATTCTTTGGGGTGAGATTTCAGATTAATTCCTGAATCCCAGATGTTTTGTTTTGAGATGGTGATATCTGGCTTTGGCCTCAGTTTTAACCCAATATTGATCTTAGTATTTGCCCCAGTGTGCATTCCAGGCAACATAAAAGGCCACTGGCACACACTGCTCAGCACCAGCCTGTCCATTTGCCCATCTTCCTGCAGAGTGCTTTGTGGCTGTCTTCTTTTCCTAACAATTACCACCATTTATTTAACCCAACCCCTAATGATAGACTTTGAGGGTATTTTCAGTCTTTTGTTACAAACAGTGTTGCAAAGACTATCCTTGTATATGTACAACTATAATGGCAGAATGAATTCCTATGAACAGAATTACTCAATGAGTACACACATTTAAAATTTTATAGATTATCCAATTTATTGCACCTCACTTAACACCTTCTGGTTTTATCTGTCTCTGTTTTAGAGGTAGTTCTCCAGTTTTAGTGGTTGGGCTTAATCTGGGGGAAAGAGAATCAATCAAGGTGATTTCATTGTGCCTCCATCACCAAGGCACTCTCTTCCTTCCTCCCCACCATGGTCCTGGTCCCCCAGGTACCTGGTCAGACCCTATGAGGGTCCCACCACACCTGTTCAACTTTTGCCATCAAACCTTGCCCGCTCAATGTCATAGGTTTCCTGGGTCCCTGTTTTCCTAACTGGATAAGCAGAATCCAGCTTCGGTGTGATTGGTTGACACTGCATTATAATTAAGGCTTTCAAAGCCTAACCTCAAAGAAGTAAATGAGGCTGGGACTTTTAGGAACTCTTCCTGGCGGGTGAGACAGAGATTTTGAGCAGAGGGATTCCCCAAACCCTCTGCATCAAAGTTGCCTGGGACACTATGACCCTCTTTTCTTCTACTCCTTTCCTTATTTCAGGCCTTGGGAAAAGGTCTGATGCTCCTGGAATTTCTCCGTGGCTCCCACCTGACCCTCCACTGGGCAAGGAGCAGGGTCCCTCCTGCTGCTTAGGGCATCTTTTCCAATTTAGAAAGTTCCTTTGTTCTCTTAATCTTCATTTTAATGTCTGTATAGGACCATGGTTCGTCCCTAGGCCATGATTTTTACTTGATTTGTGGGAGGGGCTTGGGACAAGCAAGCATGGGGAAGCCAAGAGTTCCATCTCAACCACAGAGAAAGACACTCAAATGAATGAGTCCTGTCAAGTTCATTACTCCCGAATCTCTGAAACAGCCCCGCACCCACACCAGTCTTCCTCCCATCAGACGAGCAACGTTAGGCTGGTCTTTACAGCGGGATGGCCACTGATTGGTTGCACCTGCCATAGGGTGGCCTGGCATGAAGGACTGTGCCTAAAGCCCAGAGGGAAATCGGCTAAACCAATCAGATTGGCTTCTGTGGGTTTTGGGCTGGAGAATGAAAAGATTGGCCGGTAGCAATAGAAGAAAGAAGCAGACAGAGATGGGCAGGCGGAGGTGGGGTGGGGCAAGGATGGCTGCCCCTTCTCCTGGCTCCAGATGGCTGAGATAACTAGGATTCTCATAACTGGAGGAACACACTCCCTGGCGGACCTCATGGGTGTGGCTTGGAACTTTCTCTCCCGGCCTGTTCTCTTCCACCTCCTGCCTTCTCCCAAGTACCCTGCTGAGGAGATTCTCCACCCACAGGGTGTAAGACTGACTTGATCTATGGCCTTTACCTTTAAATTCCCTTTTAGAGAAAAGAGGAGTTTGAGACGTTTGTGTCTGACGCCTGGGCCCCATCCAGGAACAGTCTATGTGCCGAGGTAAACCCACTTCCTGAGCGTGGCATCTCCCCGCTCCCAGGAGCACGCCCAGGACTCAGTCAGCACCCGGCATCCACCGCTAGTTCTTTTATGTGAGGTAGAGCGGTGGCTAGTAGTGGTAGTAGTATTACCTTTTTTTTTTAAACTACATACTTTCTGAAAGATTTTTGAAAAATTTAGTCACACCCTTACAATTTTTACGTTGATACCTAGAATTTTTCATCATAGCTTGAAGAGCTGCAAAGGATGTAATATCTGGCATATTGCAAATACTGACATTTAAAAATAAAACTTTCTTTTAAATGTAACTAATAGCGTCTAACAAACAGAACATTTTTTAAAAATATAGAAGAGCTCTACTTTCACAACTGGAAAATTTACATTGTTCCTTTTTCCCTTCGAACATGTATGTTATATGTTCCCACAGAATTTCATCCTAATGTAATATATTTTTAAGCTTGAAAGTCTTTTATTGTTGGCACTATCATACCTCTGCAACTAAAATATATATGTGAATTGAAATGTTAATTTAAAAACTTTTTATAAGTTAAAAAATTATTTGGGATCAAGATATCATGATTATTATTAACATCAAACACAGAGATACTTGAATTTTGACAATTATTAAATGTAAAGTTCTACTTTAGAGAGCAGCAGTTTAGAATAAATGTGATTTATCACTAGAATGAGAAAGATTAACAGCAGAGAGAGTGAGAGTATTAGGACTTAACAAAGCAGGCATCAATGATTAGTGGCAAGTGCGTTATTTACAGAAGAATCTACAATATACTCCTGGTAGAGAGTGGACATTGAAATCTATGGTAGGAATTTAAAACGATAGAGAAGCTGGCAGTTATAACAAGGAGGCTGGTACCCAAGTAAAAGATGAGTATGGTTTTATGGTATTTGGTAACCTTTTGGCAGAATTGAATGAAAATAATAAAACTTTTCTAAGAAACAATAGGAGAAAATCTTCATGAGCTTGGAGTAGGCAAGGATTTTATATGACACCCAAAGCACAATCTAGAGAAGAAAATATTGATAAATCATACTTCATCAAAATAAAAAACTTCTCTTTGAAAGACCCTGTTAAAAGAGTTAAAATATAATTCATTGGGCGGGAAATTCCCTGGTGGTCTAGTGGTTAGGATGCCATGCTTTCACTGCCAATGGCCCGGGTTCGATCCCTGGTCGAGAAACTAAGACCCACAGCCGTGCGGCGCAGCCAAACTAAAAAAAAGGAAGGTAATCCATTGGTGAGGAGAAAATACTGGCAAATCCAGATATATGAAGAACTATCAAGATGCAGTAATAAGAAAACAGAGAACAACATAAATGGGCAAAATGTTTGAAGAGACCCTTCACCAGGGAAGATTTATGAATGCCAAATAAACGTGGAAAGATGCCATTTGCCATTAGAAAAACATGATTTAAAACCACAGTGAGGTACCATAACACACTATTAAAATGTCTAAAACTGAAAACGCTGATCATATCAAGTGTGATGAAGATGTGGAATAAGTGGAACTCTCCTACATGCTGGTAGAATGTCAAATGGAACAACCACTTTGGAAAATAGTCTGGCAGCTTCTTAAATAAACATACATTTACTATATAATCCAGTCATTCCACTCATAAGTATTTGCCCAAGCGAAAAGAAAGTACATGCCCACACAAGAACTAAGACACAAATGTTCACAGCACTTTTATTTGTAAGGGCCCCAAACGGGACACAGTCTAAATATCCATCACCAGGTGAATGGTAAACAAATTGTGGTGTATTCCTACAATGGATATACTCAGCAACAAGGAGGAGCAAAATACTGATGCATGGAGCAACATGAATGAGTATCAGAATAATTATGCCAGGGCTTCCCTGGTGGCGCAGTGGTTGAGAATCTGCTTGCCAATGCAGGGGACACAGGTTCAAGCCCTGGTCTGGGAGGATCCCACATGCCGCGGGGCAACTAGGCCCGTGAGCCACAACTACTGAGCCTGCGCGTCTGGAGCCTGTGCTCTGCCACAAGAGAGGCCGCGATAGTGAGAGGCCCGCACACCGCAATGATGAGTGGTCCCCGCTTGCCACAACTAGAGAAAGCCCTCGCACAGAAACGAAGGCCCAACACAGCCATAAATAAATTAATTAATTAAAAAAATAATAATAATTATGCCAATTATGCCAAGTGAAAGGAGCCAGACAAAAAGAAAGAGTATCTACGGTATTGTTCCATTTATATACAATTCTAGAAAATGAAAACATCTATAATGGCAGAAGGCAGATCAGGGATTGCCTAGGGATGGGGTATGGTGACGGGGAGGTGGAGGGAGGGATGCTAAAGGGGCGATAAGTTCACTTACCTCGATGGTCGTTTTGGTTTCATGGGTATGTACATGTGTCACAAAGCTTATATTGTATACTTGAAATACCTGAGGCTAACTGCATGTCAATGCTACCTCAATAAAGTTATTTAAAAGTGTGAATAAATGCCTAAGAAAATCTAAAATATTAGCTTAGCTCTTACGATGTTTCCTTTACTTGAAGGTGTACTATTCAGCTGTCTGAAGTGCATAGGGAAATCCCTTCCTATCCCGATTTGAAAGGCTCTCGATTTTGCCCACACGGAGGGCTGGGTGAAAAAGAACACTCTCAAAGCTCTTCCTCCAGCTGAGAGCGGGGAAGAGGCAGAGAGGATGAGCTTCCAAAGCAGCGTGCTTCACTGCAATCTTGAACATTCTAAGACAGATACAGTTAGATAAGGCTGCAGTCGTGACGTGCACAGGTCACATGGGAGAAATAGGGTCCTGACACCTTTACCGTCTCTCACTGTTGCTTTGCTTTCTTGGAACTCTCCCTCTGGAGTTTGGTGATCTCTGACAGAAGTTGGGGGATGGAAAAGGTGAGGTTATTACACAACAATTGTCATCCTTCCTGATCTCCCGTTCTATACTACATCTGAATTCTCTGCATCTCAACAGGAGTCAAAGCACCCCACTTGAATGCCATATTGTCTGTAACAGAAATATGTGTAAGAAAGCGACAGATGTGAAGCCCTACCCTAGGTTCATGATAACTTGTCACAGGAGGTGTTGCAGACACATATTTTTTTCTTCCATTTTTATTGAGATATGACTGACAGACAGCACATATAAATTTAAGGTGTACAGCATAATGACTGAATTATATCACGAAATAATTATCACAATAAGTTTAGTGACCATCCATCATCTCATATGGATACAACATTAAAGAAATAGAAAAAAATTTTTTCTTGCAATGAGAACTCAGGATTTACTCTCTTAACTTTCCTATATAACATGCAGCCGTACTAATTGTACTGATCATGTTGTACATCACATCCCTAGTACTGATTTATCTTATAACTGGAAGTTTGTACCTTTTGACCACCTTCATCCAGTACCTCTTCCTCCCTGCCCCCCACCTCTGGTAGCCACAAATCTGATCTCCTTTTCTGAGTCTGTTTGCATTTGAAGCATAATTGACCTTCAACAGCATGTTGTTCCTGATGCACGACATAGTGATTCGATCTTTCTACACATTACAAAATGATCACCCTGATAAGTCTAGCTACCATCTGTCACCATACAAAGATATTATTACATAGTTATTGACTATATATTCCCCACACTGTACACTTCACACCCGTGACATTTATTTGTAATTGGAAGTTTGTAGCTCTTAGTCTCCCTCACCTATTTCTCTCCTCTGCCCACTTCTCCCCTCTGGCAAACACCTTTTTGTTCTCTCTCTGACTCTGTTTCTGTGTGGTATAATACCCTCTAGGTCCATCCATGTTGTTGCAAATGGCAAGATTTCATTCTTTTTTCATGGCTGAATAATATTCTGTTATATATATATATATATGTTGGACAGATGTATTTTTAATTATCCTTCCTCCTCACCCCCTTTTCTGGCAGTGGGAAGGCTTTTACACCCCGGGACCTCCATAGTAATATTGCTAATTGGGAGAGACATACCTTTTATTTGTAAAGTGAGAAAAGGACAAATCTGAAAGGGGAGGTGGGACAGCAGAGCCCAGCCCTGACCTCGAGTCAGAAGGAGCTGTCTCAGATGGATTGAGGGAAGGCAGTACTTGGTTTCCTTAAGTCTATCATGCTGTGAACCTCTTGTACTCACGTGCCCTGGTCTGAAGGCTCCTGACACTAAGGGATTGTCAGTAACCTGCGTCCTTGCACTCTTTCTTTAATCAATAGAAATTGGTAAGGGGCCAGATGAGAATTCCGTGCAAGGCTTTATTGGGGCTGAAGCTGCATCACGAGGCAGCAGAAACAGGTAACAGGTGCCCTTGCTCGCTCTGGGAGAGGAGCTGCTGGGGTCCTTGATGGGGGTCACAACAGGGGTGGTTCTGTGGGCTGGGAAGGAAGCATAGCTTAGGTGGTCCGCCCACCCTCTTGGTGGTGCTGCCTGCAGGGATCATGCACAGGGTACACTGATTTTGCTCTTGGCACCTCAGAAATTGCAGTTAGTTTGTGGCCTTTTTGTATCTTGTTCATAATTGCCCCAGCTGCTGCCTGAGTGCAGTTATTTTTAGTCCCTTAGAGTTTCTTTGTATTCCATTGCTGGAAGAGATGTTTGTCCAGGTGCAAGCACTTCGGTAAAGTGTGGCAGGTCCCAGCCCATCCATGAGGATCCTGGACTTTTGACTTCTAGACCCACCATTTACCAGCTGTGATATGTGAGGTGGGAGCAGTGACACTTACCTTGCAGGACTGTTGTGAAAAGTAAAATGATTCTAGAACAGGGCCTTGTACAAAGCCCGGCAGTACAAATACACTGCCCTTGGGAAAGCTCCTTCACTCGTGTGTGTGTGTGTGTGTGTGTGTGTGTGTGTGTGTGAGAGAGAGAGACACAGCTTTATCCAGGACCTACTGCCTCCTGGTGGGGGCCCGGAGCTCTGAAGCCACAGCCTGGGCTCAAATACAACCCCTGGCTCACCGCCTATTTGACGTTGGGCATTTTGTTCTTCTTATGCAAAATGGAGCTAATAACAGAACCTACTCTAGGTTTGCTGTGAGGGCTGAAGCATGGAAAGTGCTTAGAACAGTATCAGGTACTTAGCAAGCACCCAAAATTGTTACCATTGTTACTGAGCTAAGCACGGGGGTTAGGTTTGTCTCTGCAATCTGAGTCACTGGGATGTCAAAGTAAATATGTGTGGACTGAAAAAAAATGTACAACCTAAAAGTTGAGAATTATGGTTTATTTGGCGAAATTTCCGGAGACTTAACCTGGAAGTCCGCCTCTCAGATAGCTCTGAGGGACTGCTCCAAAGAAGTAAGAGAGGAGCCAGGATATATAGTTTTGCAACAAAAACCATAGTCGGAACATCAAAGATTACCATTAATTAAAGAAAACCAGACATCTGAAGTTAATGAATTTTGCGCTTTTCTATGTATGAGTAGATGCAAGAGTCTGGGCTCATTGAAATCATTCCTTTGATATGCACCTTAACTATCTGGGCCAGTATTCCGTTTTTCTCCATCCTGAATTCCCTCAAGGTGCACTGCAAGGTGCACTGCAGTGGCTGTTTGATGCCCACAACATCCTTTGTTTACTGATATGGCAGGCGAATATGGAAAATATGGGCTTGAGCTTCATAAAAATTGTTTTGTTGACAAAATTCCAAAATACGCCCTAGCTTCCTTTGGGGAACAAATGATACCAGTCCAGTAAATTACCCATGAAACAGCTCTGAAAGACACCACTTGTGAAAGAAAACAAAGTCTCCCATATAGGGCCTTTCCATCTCCATTTATCTGAACTTGAGAATTTCCCTCCTTCCCTCCATCCCTTTTGTACGATCAGGACACCCAAGATGGCTGTTCTCTTGCTCTCCCTACATCCCCTGCTCTACCAGCGCCTACTTCACCTACACCCTACTCACATGACTGACCTTCCTACATACTTGCCCCTGGGCCCAGCTAATGGCTGTTCTAGTCTTTAGATCAGAATGTCTCCACCTGATAGCTTATCAAAGGGGCAGTGAGGGGGCATGCTCCTCTGCTGGTTTCCCAGGTAACCAATGAGCCCACCTGAAGTCAATTCCCCTTCAACTAGTAATCTCCCACTGCCCGGGGAAAATAGCCTGCCTCCAGGTCCTGCCTGCTGTCTGCCACACACCGTGGGATGTTGCTCCAGGACCTTGCTTCAGACATGTAAGTTCCCACAACCATTAAACCACCAACGTCTCTGTTGCTGACTCTGAGCTCTTTCTTTGGTCTTGAAGCTGGGCAAGTACAGCTTGGGTTTGTAGGCCTGCGGGGTGCAGCCCATCTTCCTGCATTGCCTCCTTTCTGCCTCTTACTTGCTGGAATTCAGAATTGATCAGGCTCTTAAAGATCATCAAGTCCAGTGTTTGTTTTTTAATTAATTTATTGGCTGCGTTGGGTCTTTGTTGCTGCACACAGGCTTTTTCTAGTTGAGGTGAGCGGGGGCTTCTCATTGCAGTGGCTTCTTTTGTTGCGGAGCACGGGCTCCAGGCACGCGGGCTTCAGTAGTTGTGGCTCACAGGCTCCAGAGTGCAGGCTCAGTAGCTGTGGTGCACGGGCTTAGTTTCTCCACTGCATGTGGGCTCTTCCCGGACCAGGGCTCGAACCCGTGTCCTCTGCGTTGGCAGGCGGATTCTTAACCGCTGTGCCACCAGGGAAGCCAGGTCCAGGGATTTTTTTTTTTTTTTGCGGGACGCGGGCCTCTCACTGTTGTGGCCTCTCCCGTTGCGGAGCACAGGCTCCAGACGCGCAGGCTCAGCGGCCATGGCTCACGGGCCCAGCCGCTCCGCGGCATGTGGGATCTTCCCGGAACGGGGCACGACCCCGTGTCCCCTGCATCGGCAGGCAGACTCTCAACCACTGCACCACCAGGGAAGCCCCCAGTGTTTTAATGGAAGAAAAAACTAATAGGTTGTAATAGGGCCCATGCCAAGCTGTGTGGTTTATGAGAAGTGAAGTAAAGAACAAGAAGGAGGAGCGGCCAGTATGATCCGCCCTCCTGTCACCTCTCCTTGTTATTTTTTCCACCTGAGCAGAATCCCTGAAATTATCAATAACTCATTTTCTGGTGGAACCTAATGGAACTTGTGACACAATGAGAAATAGACGTTTGGTCTCTGCCCCCACTTCCTGGCCCACAGATCCCAAAACCCTTGAGATCTCTGAAGGACATGTCTTTTGTATGGTAATGGTGGCTAGGGGCTGGGGGCTCTTGGGTAGCCTCTGGATGGGGGCTGGTTGCCAGGGGAACCAACCAGGTGATTAGAGGGTTGGCATTTCAGCCCCAACCTCCAACCTCCTGGGAGGGTAGAGGGACCGGAGATTGAGTTAATCACTAAGGGCTAATGATATAATCGGTTGTGCCTGTAGTGAAGCCTCCATAAACAACTCTAACTGAAGGGCTTTGAGGAGCCAAGCTTCTGGGTTGGTGAACACGGGGAGGTGCTGGGAGGATGGCGTACCTGGAGAGGTCATGGCAGCTCTATGCCCTTTTCCCCCATACCCTGGCCCATTCATCTCTTCCATTGGCTGTTTCTGAGTTGTATCCTTTTATAACAAAGTGGTAACCTAGTATAGAAACTGTGTTCCTGAGTTCTGTGAGCCATTCTAGCAAATTATCAACCTCAAGGAGGGCATCATGGGAACCCCTCATTTTCCTTTTTTATTGAACTATAGTTGATTTACAATATTGTGTTAGTTTCAGGTGTACAGCAAAGTGATTCAGTTTTATTTATATATATTATATAATATTTTATATCTATATATAATCTTTTTCAGATTATTTTCCATTGTAGGTTATTACAAGGTATTGAATATAGTTCCTTGTGCTATACAGGAAATCCTTGTTGTTTAGCTATTTTATAGATAGTGTATCTGTCAACCCCAAACTCCTAATTTACCCCTGCCCCCCCTTCCCCTTTGGTAACCAGTTTGTTTTTTATGTCCGTGAGTCTGTTTCTGTTTTGTAAATAAGTTCATTGTATTATTTTTTAGATTCCACATGTAAGTGTTCTCATATAATATTTATCTTTCTCCGATTACTTCACTTATTAGGATGATCTTTACGTCCATCCACGTTGCCGCAAATGGCAATATTTCATTCTTTTTTACGGCTCAATGGTATTCCATTATGTATGTGCGTGTGTACACACACACACACACACACACACACACCACATCTTAAACCAATCATTTGTTGATGGACATTAAGGTTGTTTCCGTGTCTTGGTTATTGTAAATAGTGCTGCTATGCACATTGGGGTGCATGTATCTTTTCAAGTAAGAGTTTTAATCTTTTCCAGATATATGCCCAGGAGTGGGATTGCTGAATCTTATGGTAACTCTATTTGTAGTTTTTTTTTAAGGAAACTCCATACTGTTTTCCATAGTGGCTGCACTGATTTCTACCAACAGTGTAGGAGGGTTCCCATATCTCTACATCTTTTCCAGCATTTATCATTTGTAGACTTTTTGATGATGGCCATTCTGACCGGTGTGAGTTGATACCTCATGGCAGTTTTGATTTGCGTTTCTCTAATAATTAGCGATATTGAGCATCTTTTTCATGTGCCTGTTGGCCATCTGTATGTCTTCTTTGGAGAAATGTCTATTTAGGTCTTCTGCCCATTATTTGATTAAGGAACCGTGATTTACAGCCTTTCACTGGTCAGAAGCAGAGGTGACAACTTGGACTTGCAATTGGAGTCTAAAGAGGAGGGAGGAGAGGGGTACTCCGGTGGGACTGAGCCCTTAACCTGTGGGGTCTACCCTGTTCCAAGCAGTTAGTATCAGCAGTGAGTTCAACTGTTGGTGTCTGCTGAGAATTGGAGAATTGCTTGGTGTGGAGAAACCCATATATTTGGGGTCAGAAGTGAGTACCAAGTGTAGAGAAGAAACAGGTTTTTCCATTGAGGCTGGATAAATAATTAAATTAATATGGGGATACTTTTTAGGAGCTAAAAGTCTTCATACCTGAGCCGAGTAATTCTCCTTCTATGTATCTTTTCTAAGAAAATAATCAGAGTAGAAGGAGGATAAATATACAACAATGTATTCTGCAGAAACAGCCTTAATGTCCAACAATAAAATTAAATACTTCAAATTATAAAAGTTTCCCTTGTCATGGGAAAATGTCCGTGATATGTTAAGGATATAAAACAAAAATACAGTTTTGATCTGTTCTATACTAAAAACATTTATAGCAGGATGTAAAGAAAGCATTATAGTTTTCTGTATTTCAAAAATGAAGACTTTGGAAACTTCAAGAAGAGAACAGGACTATTTGATAACTAGTCCAGGAAGGTTAAGAAAAACTTTCCTCCAAAAGGTTAACGGATGTTCATGATTCCAAGTTTTTCCAAGAACGGGCTCCCCACTACTTAACCTGGGATGTGCTTTCTTTGAAACTACAAAAATAAGTGCTTTCACGTTTTTGTGATGACTCTGGACCTACCTTCAGAGCTTTTGCTGCTTGTTCTTTTGTTTTAAATGCCACAAAGGCAAATCCCTTTGGATCGCCAGTAGACTTATAATGTGGTGTGCTTATATAAACATTGCCACATTTCCCAAATACTGTCTCAATCCAGCTGTGATCAACATTTTTGGGAATTAACTTCTATGATAAATTAGAAAGTTATTAATCCTTACATATTTAATACTGTCGCCTTCCTCAGAAGGTCAATACGTTTTTAACTTGAATATTAATTTTTTTAAAATGAAGACTTTGGGAGGGATGTAAGAGGGAAGAAAAGGAAGAAGGCCAATAACGCTTATCAGGCAACCAGAATGTGCCAGGTCTGTTAGGTTCATCACTTTATCCCATCATCACAAAATGTATAAGTATCCCCCTCCTTTATTTTAGCTCTATTTTTTAATGGATGAGAACACAGGATCTCCAGAAGTGCTGAAAGAATTCCCAAGTCTCAGGGCTTGTCGGTGGAGGAGCAGGATTTGGCCCAGCCTGTCCTGCTCCTGAACTCATGTTTTTTTTCCCACCACATCTCGCTGCCCAAATGCTCAAGGAGCTTTGGCTCCATTCCTACTGCCATTTGGAGTTTGATTGAAAACAAAATGCGGACCACGTCATCACAAGTGCTTTCAATACACATTTATTGCAAAACCACAGCACAGTAACTATAATGTCAACATAACCATATTTCCAAACTGAGCAGGAAATCACCATTCTCATGTGCATTCTCCCAAGAAGTGGGGGCTGACACGGAGGCTCCGTACTGTGAATAATGACTAGAAGCCCCATTCTGAACTAGGAGTTCTAAACCATTAAATGTTTAATTACCACTTTGGCAAAGCGATGCACATTACCATTTCTAAAATGTAACAGCACAGAGATTTTAAATGCATCTTTATTTTTCAGAATCTTCAGTATTCACAATGTGTAAAATGAAGCAGAGTTTTAAATAAAATGCTATGCCAAAACACATTTCCTTAAAAAGGCCCGATGGAAAGGAAGGAAAACCACACATGAATAATATTTATCAGTGCTTACAGTTGACATTAACTGTAGTTTGAAAAGAATAAAAATACTCAAGACTTCAACATTTCCTTACAAAAGTATACTTGGCCATAAAATAAAAATCTATAAAACCCCAAATATTACAAAAGTAAAATGCAAAAAAAAATCTTTTTATTAAAATGTAATATCATATTTACATGGTAAGAATTATTTAAAAATGCACAGAACACTCAGAAGTTGTGATGAGCGTCAGAGGGGAATTTATCACACACACTCATGTTTTGACAGTTGCATAGACCCACCAGGTCACAGAGCTGGGCCAGCAGATATGCACATCCCCTGGCATCAAGGCTCAGTGTGGGCAGATTTTAAGCCCCCTCCCTGCACCTGTCTATTTTTGCACCACGTCTCCTGCTGGGAGAAGAATGTCTGCCCAGGTACATGGGGTGTCGCGGGAGGAGAAGCACCTGCTGTCAGTGAGCCTGTATGTCACCTGGATCTTAGTGTTGCTATTTAAAAGCCAGGTTCTGGAGCTGGGAGGAAACTCAAGAGATCATCTGGTCTATCCTTAGTCTTCTGGGACGGTCCTGGACCGTTCCCTTATTTACAGCCCCAGAGGCAGGGAAGCTGCTGCAGCCTGCTGGAGCACTCTTTCACTCTGGCAGTCAGAACTTCTTGTGCTCAACTGCAGCAGTTTCAGCTAAAAAGCATCCCCAGAGTGGACCAGATCCCAACAGGCAGGGACTCTGTTCTTCCGCAGACTGAAAAGGAGTCAGGGGCTTCAGTGTAGCCTGGGACTGGGAGGAGGGGACAGGGAGGGCATGAATTGCAATGAGACTCACCGCCAAGGGGAGGCCCAAGGCTGAGGGAAGGGCCGCCTCCAGGAAACCCAGGGAATGCGAGAGCCTGTATGGCACACTAGGACCCCAGTGTGGATCACGGCGGCCATGGGACTATTGCAGGCTCCCGCGTCAGCAGCTGCCTCTGCTCTGCTTCTGCAGCCATCCTGCCTCTACTTCCTTCCACCTGATCCCCCGGCCTCTGCTTGCTTTCCTTTTCTGTCATGTGGTGCAGAGCCATGAAAGCCAGAGGACTACAAATGGAGTAAAATCAGACCAACACACTGTGGCTTGAGATCAGAGGGAGAACAAGAAAGCTCTTGGGCTTTCAGATAGTGATTTTGGTTGCAAGGACTTTCCGGTTTGCTTCTAGGAGTGTGACTGCGAGGGTGAAGGCAGATGGAAAAGTCTGAATGGAGTAAGACATGGTGACTTGACTTGGCTCTAAAATCCACTTGGACTGCCCAAGATTCGACTGCCCAAGAACTGGTATGAAAAGAAATGACTCAGGCAGAGTGTATGAAATGCAATAGGGTACTGAAGGCATAAGAGGCGGCGGATGTCTAGATTCCCACTGCTTTCGTGGAGCAGAACGGGAACCTCCGCTCCGCCAGACAGGGCTTCCGCGAGGGCGGTTCCCAGATGGCTGGCTCCCCTTCTAGTGTCTCCACCCGCACTGGGGTGTGAGGTCCCCATCTCCAAGCTCTACGACAGTTCCTCTGCCCTGATTTGTTGTCTCCCCATTTTTGGACCACCTCTCTCCTGCCTCCATTCTTCAAAAGCAAGAACTTCTAAGTGCAGAGCGGGGGTGGCTCTGGAACAGATGACAGGGTAGGTGGTAATCTCCATCCCTCGAGAGCTGAAAAAGCAGTTGGCCAGACACAGCACAGGCAGGATGTGCTCGGAGGCGGGAGGCTGGGCCAGATGACTCTGAGAACAAGCCAGTTTTGGGGTTCTGTTTTCCAGAATCTGCTTCCACCACAACTCCCTGCCTCCAAACCTCCTTCTCCACTTTCACTCAGCAGACATATCAACAAACGCCTGTAGCCTGGCTTCTATCTCGCTGACTCCTTCAGTGGGGTCTCCATGCTTACATGGCCCCAGCTCCCACTTGCTAGAAGGCTTTTCCCTCTGCCTAATCCCATGTCTGGACACTAGCAGATCTAAACTCTCTGGAAGCTTGTTAGCATTCCCTAAAACTTTTCCACTTCTTTTCAAGCCATCAAAACAGATTTCTCTGCCCGACACTTCAAAAGCCGTCCAGACGCATTTTTTACTCTATGAAGGTTACACGTAACTATTAAACGGATTAGGGACAAGCATGGATTTCTAACGGCCCAAGAAAGCAGGATTTAGAGCGTATTTTTCCAGACAGAGTATGATCCCATAGACAGTCATAGAAATAAGCTACAAAGTTTCCAACAGCTTTTGGGGGTGTTGCTAGGCTTGAATTACAGTTGTTATGAATGGACTCATCAGAATATGAATCTCTCTGAGGGCCAGGATGCTGTCTTCTTTGTTTTTTTCATCTTCAGAGCCTAGCCCTGTGTTCAGCATGCAGCTGGAGCCCGAAATATACTGGTTGAATTATGAGATCCAGCTTCCTCCATCCCAGCTCTCCTCTCTTCTTAAAAAAATATGATCTGCCTCTCTCAGCATTTAATAGTGGTTAGGATGAAATCCCTGCCTGGCTTTATTTTAGAATGTTCTATTATATTCGAATTGTATTATAAAGTACTCAGAAGCAAAAAGATCACAGTCTGCTATAAGATAAAAGAAGCAATTTTGTAAGAAAAAATTTAAAGTTAAAAAAAACATGAAATAAATGTCAGGACCTAGATAACAAAGAATTTACTGGTAA
The DNA here is from genome assembly GCF_003031525.2 of Neophocaena asiaeorientalis asiaeorientalis. Classification (NCBI taxonomy): domain Eukaryota; kingdom Metazoa; phylum Chordata; class Mammalia; order Artiodactyla; family Phocoenidae; genus Neophocaena; species Neophocaena asiaeorientalis. The sequence goes on along the minus strand of NW_020174422.1, from coordinate 31,391 downwards.
AGGAATACTGATAAAAGAGTGAATAGGTAAGGGAATCAGTAGCTGGTTCATTAGAGTAGCCTTTCGCCCAATTAGATGGAAGGACAATTATAGGCAACAGAATGCAGCATGGAGTTGCCAGTGCCTGGGGATCTATATTAACCTTGAGTAAAAAAGACAACAAACGTGAAGGGGCTTCTGTGTTCTGAGATAAGAGGGTGAAATGTCAGGGCTAAGCTCTCAATCAATGTCTTTTTCCCTGAAAAGGACAAGGGTAACTGCGTTTCTATGGGACATGGAATGAGGATTCTGGGGCGCAGACTAAAAGGACAGTGGGGTCATGGAGGGGGACGGCTCCATTGGAGACATTTACGTCATTTACTGATTTTCTCCTCAATAAGTTATTGATCGGGAAGAGCAGTGTAATGTGAATTAGTGAGTTCAGGGAAGGACTGAGAGAAAAGGACCACCCCAGCACAGCCCTCCATTTTAGCAGGATTCCAGTGGGCAGCCCCGTTCTGCCTATAGCAGGAGGGGTGGGATCAGGCACCTGCCCTGACTTCTTCCAGGCCGCTCCTCCGAGTTACAGACCTTCCTTGACCTTATATGCAAGTCAAGGAAGCGATTTTGTTTGGGACTTGTAGATGCAATCTAGTAGGATGGGGGCAGAATTTTCCTAATACTTAATTTTCATAAGCCTCCAAAAGATTTATTTCCGGTGAAGAGGGAAGTAAATTTGGAGGTGGGGACATTGGCAGTAAATAAACCCATCTGCAGAATTAAAACCTGCCCTTTTGAGCATCTTTAGGTTTCTGCAAAGGCTTAGAAGGCCAGGACTGCAATAGCGATGCCTCAAGTGTGGCTTAGATTTACTCACAGCTGGACACAGCTGAAGGGCTCCCATAGAGTCTCCTGCCCCCAAAGCAGCCCTTCTCTCTCTGATGGGCTGATGTCCCAAGTTCTATCACTAGAAACCCTTTCTGTTGGTGTTTAGTCTTTGTTCTCTGTTAAAATTCAAATTCCTTTTAGAAAGGAAATGCACAAGGCCTTATGTGTATCTTGGTGTGTTTGTAATTAAGTCTTGTCTTCAGAGGAAGCTGGAGGTGCCAACAATCTTCCCAACTTCCTAAAGGAATAGTAACCCACTCCCCAGCCATGGGATGATGGGAAGGCTTGGGGTTCCTCATGTGAAAATTGATTCACTGCTCCCAGACAGATACAGTTTCTGCCTATGGTGGAAATTCCAATGGAATAGAATACCTTCCCTTGAAATCAGTTATGGTTAATGATGGTACAAGAAAAAGAAATTGGGTTCCTGCTATGCATAATTATTTGGGAAACTCTCATTATTCCTTTTTCTAGCTAGTTCAGGAGAGTGTTTGTTTTTTTTTAATCTGTCTAAAATGTCCTGAAGGGTAGAAACATCTTTTGTTTTTCTGATTCTCCTTCACAGGCACACACTGCACACATGTAATTACTCTGTATATAGAATGAATAAAAGCGTGAATGAAGGAATAGTGGATATGTCGGTGGCCTGAGAGTTTCCATAACTGCCTGGCACCTATAATGCATGACTAATGGGGCCTTCCTTGTAGAAGCTCCTTGCTTGTTTGAAAGATAATGTGTAACTGCAAGGACCAGTGGAAAGGTATTGCACTTGTGTTGTTTTCTACTTTCTGTCTGGTGTGTGACCAAATAAGTGTATATTAGATGCTATAAAACTCTTCAGCAAAAAGGAACATCCACTTGACCCTTCTATTTTAGAGGAAGCCAGGGTCCAGAGAGAACAGGTGACTTTTCCAAAGCCCCAAGGTGCTCAGCAGCTGCCCTGGAGAGAGAAACTGAAACCCAGGCCTCCTGACTCTCAGGCTGGACTTTTGGTTCATTTCTTTGACAGCTTTTGTGCCCATGTTATAATTTCAGTGAAGCCTTGTTTCCTAACACCTGGGTACAGATCAGACATGACCTACTAAACCTCTGTTCTCACTCTATAAAAGATATATGCACAGCTCTACTGGCAGAATCTGGCCATTAGAGACAACACTGTTGCAGAGCAACTTACAATTCTTCGTTGCTGTAACTCTAGAAATATCAGTTCGGTGGTGTAACTCTAGAAATATCAGTTCAAGGATCAGCTTTACCATCTGATCCAACAGTTTGATTTCTACAGGTGCCAAGTTGCTGCTGACTCACGATGGATCAAACCAAACCAAAGGATGGGTTTCTGGTTTGTCCTGACTCCAGTGAGCAAATGCAGTACTCTGACCTGGCTCCCAGGATGCTATCTCAACAGCAGATGACAGATTTTCTCATATCACATTTGATAAATTTAATAAATGCTAAATTTCATATATAAGGTCCTTTGGGGAAATAAACAGTACCTATAGCTTATCTTCTAGCACAGGCAATGAAGAAGCCATTTCTTCTTGTTGCTGAATGTGTGTGTGGTGGAAAAGTCTATGTGTTCACGTGTAGGGACTCACAGGAGGAGGGCTACTGCACAAACAGGTGCATGTACATCAGTCATTTCCTAATATTTAAATAGAATGGACCTGAATTTCTGAACTGGAAGAGACCTTAGGGAATATCTTTGTTCACTCCTTCATTTTAGAATTGTGGGTAAATGAGAAATGAAGGGACTAGGTCAGGGTCAAACAGCTGAAGACACCAGGCCTGGCCACGAGCTGGGCCCTGGGGCTCCTAGGCTAGGGCTCTTTTTCTGTCCTCTCTAGTCTAGTTCATGAAGAAATTGGCCAGCTCTCTTCAATAATATGGGCAACTCAGACAATGTGGGTTTCACACAGCTTGCTTCCAAGCATAGTCAGAAATAAATAGGAAGATAGAACCAGAAAGGGGAAAGCCTGATGGGAAAGATGGCAGGAAAGAAAGAAGTGACCAAACAAAGCTAAGTTCTTGTCCTACTGCAGTTCATCAATTTTACTGGTAGCTTGAAAGTTAGAACAGCTAAGGAAGGTGACCAGGAAAATAGTTAAGGATTACCAGAATCTTCATTAGCTATTATTTTTTTTAAAAAATGGGATGGCATAGGGCTTCCCTGGTGGCGCAGTGGTTGAGAGTCTGCCTGCCGATGCAGGGGATGCGAGTTCGTGCCCCAGTCTGGGAAGATCCCACATGCGGCGGAGCGGCTGGGCCCGTGAGCCATGGCCGCTGAGCCTGCGTGTCCGGAGCCTGTGCTCCGCAACGGGAGAGGCCACACAGTGAGAGGCCCGCGTACCGCAAAAAAAAAAAAAAAAAAAAAAAAAGGGATGGCATAAGCTGTCTTTCTCGACTTTCTGCTTTCTACAGTATGGCGTGCCTCTGCTGAGATGGACAGCCAAGAAAACCCTGTCAAGAAAACCCGTTTGGATTTTGGGGGTGGATCATTCATTTTCTTCTCTCATGGGGCATGAACCTTAGTTGGCAGCATTAAAAACTGTCTATATTTCCAATAAGAAAACCAATATTGCATATTGAAGTTCACCTTTAAACTTCAGAATATGATAGAGCTTGATGGCACATAAGCAGGTCTGTAAAATGTCTCCATTAACCACTGCTACGTTTGATACAGATTTGTCTTGGAGAAAAATAAGGAGCTCAGAAACTCCTGCCCAAGTGTTAACGCCAACATGGTCTTAAGAAATAGTTCCTGAGATCACTTGACTTTAAATCCTCTCTGTTTTTATACTTGATGTAGGTAAATGCATAGAAAATTTTCTGAAAGGACACATAGGGATTATCTCTGAAAAGGAGAATGGATCAACCAGCATATGTTTGGAGGTAGACTTCACTTTATATTTCTGTACTGGTATTTTATAATGGGTATACACTCACGTGTTTTAATTTTCAAAACTTTGAAAGAAATTTTACTTAAATTATTTCTGGTTAACACACTGATCACTTATGGAAAGAATGCTGGTGTAGGAGTCGAGTGATGTGCTAAAACTGAGCTGTCATTTAACCTGAAATCTTCTCTATTTACTTATTTGTAAAATGGGGTGTTGGATTAAATCCTCATCTCTGATTCTACAGTTCTTTCAGGTAAATGGGAAGAAAGCCAATTTGAACTAGAGGAAGTCTAAATTAAATTGTAGTCTAAAAAAGTATCATTTTCTAACATTAAGGTAAATCAAAAGTGCCTCCAAGTCATTCTTGCCATTTTGATCAAGACTGCAGAAGCCTCGCTTGTAAACTAGAAGAGCCTGGTGGAACCCCAAGAGTGCTGTGCTATAGGGCTGATCTTCTGGCATCCCTTCTGGAGCCCCAAGCCTCGCAATGTACCAAATGTAGCATGTTTCGAGCTAAAATGGTTAGATGTGTTTTTAGCATTTTTCCAAGGTTGCTGAAATGAATTTCATGTTTTGTTTCATTTTTTAGCTGTTTTTAAAAAATTAATTCTCCCTTGTTGAATGAACAGAACACCTAGGGTGGGGCAGCTTTTTGCTCTCTTTTTGAGTGTTGTTGGCTGAGATGGAAGGCTATTGTCTGAGGCCTACCAGGTTCCGAGACACAAGAGAAAGACTACACAAGGCAAGTTAGTCCACATTCTAAAAGTACAACAAATAGGGAGTCCCCCGGTGGTCCAGTGGTTAAGATTCCGCACTTCCAACGTGCAGGGGGCGCGGGTTTGATCCCTGGTCGGGGAACTAAGATCCCGCCTGCCGCCTGGCCAATAAATAAAGAAAGAAACAAAAGGCATTAAAAAAAAATAAAAGTACAAGAAATAACAACACAAGAAACTTGTTAGAGACTTTTGTAATTCCCTTCCCATTTCAGGGGAATATTCTAACTTACACGACTTGGCTGTGAGAATAACTGTTAAATCTTTCTGGAGTGCCTGGATTTGCTTATGTTCTGCTCATGCTAGCATCCTGTTCATGAGAGGGCAGCCTGGGTGTATGGCTTTACTACCAGGCAGGAAGGAGACTGTGTTTTCGGCCCTGGAGCTTAGGGAGGCGTTGAGGGTAAAGAAGCCTATGCCAGGAAGTCGGCTCAAGGAAGCGGAGACCAGGATGGAACAGAGGGCAGATTCATGCCAGTGTTCAGAAAGCTGAGGTATGGGGCAGTGAGGACAAGCGAAGAACCTCAGGAAACTTCAGGTGAAACAAGGGGCTGATGTTTCAGTCCTGACCAAGAGCAAACTAAAATTATTTATAAAAAGAGAAGTGGGGCTTCCCTGGTGGCACAGTGGTTGAGAGTCCGCCTGCCGATGCAGGGGACGCAGGTTCGTGCCCCGGTCCGGGAAGATCCCACATGCAGCAGAGCGGCTGGGCCCGTGAGCCATGGCCGCTGAGCCTGCGCGTCCGGAGCCTGTGCTCCGCAACGGGAGAGGCCACAACAGTGAGAGGCCCGCGTACCGCAAAAAAAAAAAAAAGAAGTGGTTCAGGGGAGAGATTTAGGGCATGTCATTGCCTGTACTCTCTGCCCACAGCCTCTATCATTCCCATCCCCTGGCCAGAGGTTACACCCTCAAGAGTCTCTTAAGGGCCTTGGTATTAGTTCCTAGAGGTCATCTCCTAAGTTTGAGGTTCCAACTGAACCAGGAAGACACCTGAAAGGACATGAGTGCTCAGGATAGCCAAGATGTCTGCTTACTGAGCAGACACTCCCCACTGTTGAGCACAGACTACCCAATGGATGCTGTTAAAAGAGCACCTAAAACTTTCCCTGTCAAGTTCTGTTCTTCTGGGATGGTCCAGCACTCTCCCCCGTCAGTATTGTTTTTATTTCCCAACAGATTAGCAAACTGTTGACAGTATGGAAATAAGCTTTATCTCGCTCTTTTCTATATGATTATAATCATACAAATTAAAGTGGAATTCTATTTTTCCTACATTTATGAAATAGGTCTGATGAAATTTCCTCATAGTTTTTTATATATTTCTTTTTTAATAGGACACTTTCTTCATGTCACAGCTTTTGCACTTGCTTGATAATATGGTATAATCACAGTAATTCCTGTACTTATTGTTTCTGGGACAAATGTGGAATTAATGTGATTTTTTAACATTAAGTTAAAACATCTACTATGCACTTGAATTTGATCTTGAGTTTAAAGTGAAGCTTGTACTTACGCAAACAGCAAGATGAATGCCTAGATTTTAGTAAAAAAAAAAAGAATTAAAAGATGAGTAGATGAGAATTTAATCCCCTCAATTTAAAATCTCTTCGCTTGAATCCCTCATTAGAAAGGCAAGCTGTAAACATTCTCAATAATTAAACATGAACGTATGATCTATGATAAAACATGGCCCTTAGGCCATATATGCTTAAATATACAAAATAGTGCTTGACTCCCTCTTGTTATTTTATTAGCTCTACCCTCCAGTGAAATGCATTTGTGTATGTAATTATCTGTTCTATATCTCCACCAGGGACCATATTAAGAAATGCTTCTTCCCATAAACTGTTTAATATTCACTGATAAGCCACAGGGAACTTACACTATAACATGTCCTTACCAATTAATAATGCTGTTGACTTGGTTTATGAGGACTGAATTATTCATCAGAAACTTTTCAGATCGCGTCACTCACTGCAAGCTAAGACTTAGAGATGTTAGAGCACCAACGGGATAGCGATGAAGAAAAAAAGACGGATTTTACTTAGAAATCAAGCAATCACCTAATTTTAACAGTATCTTACTCTTAAGCCCCATCGTTTTTGAACATGAAAGAGTATTCACGAACACCCCAAAATGTCCAAATTAAGCTGCAATTCTCTGAGGTAGAGAAAAAAAGACTGCTTTGGGCGTCAGAAGATGTGGGTTTTAGTTAGTTTTACTTTTGTCATTAACTAGGATTGTGACCTTTGGCAAGATCCTTTACCTCTCTGGGGCTGTTCCTATAAATTCTAAAATGAGTGCTTGGATTAGCAGAGGGTTAAGATTTTTTTCAATTATAAAATTCATTAGAACTCTTTAATGTTTGTTTATAAAGTGCAAAGATTATGGCTGGTCTTTTGATGCATGTGAGAAATACAAAAGTAAAAAAAAAAATTATGAAATATACAGGTAAGTAAATAGTGTGTAATCCTCCCCCTCCCCCTAGAAGATTTTGGTTCTCTTTCCATCAGGTTTGGTACATGAAATCTTGATCATTTAAAACAGCTGCAGCTTGTGATCAGAACAATTATCCGCTGGAGGGGTTAAGCGGATGTAAATGAGACAAACGGACACCTCTCATCTCATCTCATCTCACGTATGCTAAAAACAGTGGTTGGTGCCTGGTACAACGCAAGAATTTAAAATCACTACCCATCTGGTCTGTCTTTGAACTAATCAGTCATTTAGGTAATATTTTTTAATGTTATTTTTCACTATGTGTTAAAAGTAGAATTAACCATAATTAAAATGCTCTGTATGAGAAGTCTTATAGCAAAATTTTATATAGGAGTGTCCTCAAACACAACAGTTCTGACTAAAACCAAATGCATCATAATTCTTCCCTCACCTTTCCAGATTCATTCTAAACAGGAAGGGGTGGTGGTTATTTTAGCACCTGGGTCATGGACTATTGATACCTGGACCGGCTGGCTTTCAATTATCCTTAAGAATTCTGCTTTGCTTTCCTTTTATTTTTATTTGAGAAGAACGACAGAGTTAACAGGAACTAAGCCTAGCTTTCACAGGTTTTCTTCTTCTCTTTAGCAAGTTCCTCAGTTCTTTCAGTTCTGGCTGCTAAGTTATTAGCAGGGTGGTTATAAAGGGGGATGGTCTAAAGGTGACTGAAGACAGATGTTTAATTTGAGGGTTTTCTTTCCAGGTTGCACAATTTCAGATCTTAGAAGGCCTGACGGTAATAGCATCCTCCTCTAGGACCGAGGTTAGTAAAAGCATAGCCTTCAACTTACCAAGGGGGAAAGGAGGGGTATCTGGGACTGTGTGTGATGGTGTGTGCGAATGTGGTGGAGATGAGTCAATAAGTGCTGACCAGGTCCCCGTAACCATACTTCACCACCTTGGCTAATAGAAGGGGCTGCCTTACACTCTGCTGTCCAGAAGAAGACAAATAAAATATATATTTAGCTGACAATGAAGATACAATTTCAAGTGAGTCAAAAAGGAGAGAGGGGGTTGGAGGAAGCTGAGAACAATGAAGATAAAACATCATTCTTGACTTTTTGAGAAAGTGTTTGATTTTCCAGCATGAGGGGAATTATGTAAATCTGAATAGTGGTACTATCATAACCCCACCAGAGCACATTTTATGTCATAGTGAAATACACGTCTGAGAGCTGTCCAGTGGGTATTGTTTTTGAAAAAGCTGTCATCCACAGAAGGAAGGCAGGTATCAGCAAAACACTGCCCTCTCAAATATACACTCTATATAGAACTGAATATTTTATAACCTGAATTGAGATACAAGAAAGTAATTCAGAAATCACTCAATAGATCTGAAAGTTTCAATGCTATAAATTGTTATTTTCAAACAAGGGTCATTTAATAAAATGCAACCTTGGTAAGCAACAGCTGGTGCTGGATTTTCCCTCCCATGCCGCCACATATATATCTGCCCGAAGACACGGGATGTTCTATGGGATCCGTCATTTCACTTTTAACAAAGTGCTAAATCGGAACAAAATTACATTTTTCATACAGCATTTAATGCGACTGTATTAAACATTTAGTCACATTTAATATAATCATTTAAGAGCCTAGCAGATGAAATTGTATTTCACAGAAACAAGGATAAGTTAAGATCGAGACACAAAGTATGTGCTCTGCGGTCACTGGAAAGCACTTGATCACCATAATTAAGGTGGCCAAAGGTTTCCGATCTAATTAAAAATAAGGAGTCATATAAGAAATGGCTTTATTAGAAAAAAATGTAGTGTACAGGTGGCTAATATCTATCATTGATACACCTCTTGGCTATTTTATAATTAAAATCTGATATAGGGTTTAAACTTCTTTAGAAGTTAGTGGCATTTCTTCCTTTTCTGATATGTGGCTTAGGGAAGGAGTTATCTTCATGTAATAGACACCCTTTATTTCTTTTCATAGTTACAATTAATCAGTAGTTTAGCACTGGCACAAAACATAGAGGGAATTACCTAGGTAGTGTTTTCTGTGTAAGACATCACACTTCTAACCCCAGACTCAGGCACACGTATGCCATTGATACAGTTTTTAAATACACTATTATCACTCAAGTTCCACATTATTATTACCTAGCAGTAATTAAATTAATGTGATCATCTGTAACCTAACAAAACCTCTGAATGAAGTTTCTCTCTTCTCCTTTTTTTTTCCTGTTAGATGTGCAATTCCAAGCAAATGTGCAGTATGCAGTATTGATTTCCAGTCTCTTTTTAAAAACTCCTTCAAGTCTGTGCTATTAAACTGAGACAACCACATCAAGATAGAGTCTGTCATAGGATTCCCTGAAGCACAGAATAAGGAGGAGACTGAGCAAACACGACCCGGGAAGGCACCAGTTGAACCAAGACAACTCTGTAAGACAAAAACATGCAGTTGTAAGCATTCATGTGTCACCAGCAGAACACCACCTGTATGCTGGGAGCAACCTGCTTTGCATTCAAAAGCACTTATAATAAATGCGCCCTGGGAGGCCTGAAAACCGGCTTTCAATGAACAGTGACAAATGTGGAGTCTAAGTGATGCATGTAATATGTTACAGGGCTTTCCTGTGGAATATTTTTAATCAGTATTGTTAATGACTTTTCATCAATTTAACCCAACTTGACTTTGGTGGCCAAAAAAAAAAAAACCTATTACTTCAAAGAAAGAAATATCAATCACCTTTAAATGTTAGTTTGTTTTTAAAGTGCCCCCTATCACCATCACTCTTGTCCTTGTTTAGAAATATCTGATGGATTAGAAAGACAAACAACAAAATCACCTGAATTTTGAGATAACACTTTTAAATTTTTTTGGAAAGAACTATCTAATTCTCAGCAAAAAATCAAGTAGTAATCACTGTAAAACAGGGTAGAAAATACATACACATATATATATATATATATAAAATAAGTAAAAGGTAAAAACTGAATCCTAAATTCTACTCTCAGAGAAACTACTGTGAATACTTTGGTTTCTTTCTAGTCTTTTTTTCCTACTAACATAACGGTTATGTATGACGCCAATTACCAGAAGATTTATAGGAATCATCTAAACAGGCAATTCAAATAATGTTGTTTTTTAATTTAATGGAACTGAGAAAGTGCTTCTTCAAAAATGCTCATTCACGAATTCAGGACTCTCCAACAGGCCAATCCTGGGCCTCTTGCTACCCAAACACACATGCTTGCCCTGCCGACTGTGCTGTCTCTAACTGCTTCCTCTGGCTCCGGGGGCCTTGGAGCCAGGCATCTGTTCAGCTTCCTTCTATCCCAACCCCCTCTGTCAGACTTGAGGCTTCCATGCAGAAGTGAGCAGCTTCTTGGCATAAAGGGGCTGGCGGGGGGTGGGGGGGGCGGATAACTTCTCTAGTTTAATATCCATTTAGCAATTTCAATGAAAAAATAAAAACACAACAAAAAATGAAGGAAGCAGGTTCCCTGGTACATTTTTACCTTTGGGCACTGCTATAAGTTTATATTTTCCCTCTGTGCTTCTACAGAATGCTAATACTGCCTTAATCTTCAAAAATCATCCTAAAGATTTCTATGCTGCTGCTTTAGATTAATCCATAATTCATATGGCTAAAAGAGCAATTTATGCTCAGGAACGGAAATCAGAAAACCAACCAGTAAGAAAAGGTGAAGTACCTTTTTTTCCTATAATATGTTCGCAAAAGCAGCCTCCCTAACCTCTCAATTTCTACATTTTCAAAGTCAGACATGCTATTCTATAGCACAGAACAAAGATGTATATTTCAATGGTATTTTCATGCAAAGCTGTTTTCTGTCCTTTACTTGGATTGACTAGAATCTAAACACTCAGAAACGCTGTGATCTCTGGGATCTTGTCTTTATTCCCTGAAATGACGCACCAAGCATTTTCTGCTTTTATATTAACCATAAAGCCTCTGGATTTCTGATGATAATTTTAACAAGCAAAAAGAAGCAGTGAAAAAATACGAAAAGAAAAAGTAGTAAAATAGAGATAACAGCATACTGTTTATACTAAAACTGAGCGTTTTTTACTTTAAGGTCGCATTTTAAGCAATAGCTAAAAGAAAGTATGGCACTTGAAGTCTACAACAACGATGTTTCCTAAACTTTAGAGACTATTTCACAGGGAGCTAGAGCAACACACATGCAGCAACAACTTGTCCTAGCTCTCCTTAAACCTAGAAATTAGTCAAATATTGCCAAAGCAGACCTTTATTTCATCAGAATTGTAAAACGATTCCTTCTACCTGGGTTCAGATGAAATCTCTAAAAATAACTCAGAATTGCTCTTTAGTGTCATGGTTTGTTGGTTGGTTGTTTTTCACTATTGTGCCTCTCTCTGAGAAGTCAAATCCACCCTTCACTAAGTTCACCTGGCTTAACCAACTACCAGTGTTCTTTGAAATTTTTGCCTTTTTAGAGAGAAAAAGGTCAGGGATGGAAATCTCTGCATGTCCCCACTGAAAACCATTCACATAAACCACACCTAAGGGGCTCTAATGTGCAGGAAATGGCTTGCTTAAAAGTTCAGTCTGGGGGCTTCCCTGGTGGTGTGAAAAAAAAAAAAAAAAAAAAATAAGTTCAGTCTGACTTGGCAGAGCAAAGTTGGCTGTGGTCCTTTGGAGCCCAGTGCCATGACATAATTAAACCAACAGAGTCCTTACCCATCGAAATTTTCTTTTGTATCTTTTAAAGTGAGCACAGCTTTCCAACATTCCTTCCCTTTGCCTTTCACTAGAGGAACTATAAATCCATACTGCAAGCCCCCATGACTTGCCTCTACATTTCTGCTGGCTCTCTGTCATCTGTGCTGCAGCCTGAGGACTCTGCCAATTTCCAGTGAGGCAGGTGCTATAGTTTACTCAGAGCTCTGTACCAAATGGTGAGGCTCTGCTGGGGCTGAACTAATTACGATGAAGTACCATTCTACTCTTCACGTCATCTTTCCCTGCAGTGATGTCACACTTTTGGCTTCAAGTACTTATCTGGTTCCAGACACTATCTTCCAGAACCAACCTTCTAGTTTCTTTGGTGATTTAACCCAAAGTATGGTAATTTAACAAAATTGTCTCCATTCTCTCTCAAGAGAAGCCAGCTGACACCACAATTTCACAGTGTGATGCCCTGCTCCCTTCCCTCCAGGTTAATTATCCAATAGCTTTGACCAGCACATTGCATTATTTTGCTTCTTAGATAGAAAATTACTTCTCACTAGTCCACATCTGTTGAACCTGTTCTCCTGGTAACCACTAGACAATACCTCCCTCCTCAGCACACAATGCAGCCTCAAATTCATGGTTGGCTACTTCAAAATGAAAGGACTGAGGTAAAACCTTTAATGTTTTTAGCCAAAGCTTGCTGCAAACCTTCTAGAAAAACAAGAACAACAAAAAATAACAGCCAATACAAACTACAAAACAAGCTACAAACTGTAAAATAGAACATTAGAATGCATTTCAGAGCATATAAAGCATACAACAGCATTTCCAAATTGATTTTGTATGGGAAGTTATTAGAATAAAACATCACTGTGCTGTCTGAAATACTCGCTGAGATTCACAAAGCAAACATTATAGGAAGCAACTCAGTTTTGCAAATATGCTTATATTAAGGAGCAAGTAACTTTTTTTCAAAGTGCCCTTAAAAAACCCAAGTCAGAAAAACTCCAAGAAATCTTTGACATGGTCCAGGTTCCCAAAGCAGAGTCAACACAGGACATGGGAAACTCTGTGACCCAGGGCTCTAAATAGGCCAGTGGCCTTGGTATACAAGCCTGTGTGACATTCGCCATCAATGATGGCAATGGCCATAATCAACAAGCAAATCACCAGTGGAGCCTATCTTGCCAGGCAAGGCACTCTAATGTGGTCATTTTGGGGTTAGTCTATACAGCCCTGAAAAGCCACATCTGATGTAGTCATCTACCAGATAGCACATGGTGGGAAACCAAAAACTCTAGTCAGGAAGTTTAGTACTTCCTTGAGAAGTGACCTAAAAAACCGCCTATTTGGGGCTTCCCTGGTGGCACAGTGATTGAGAGTCCACCTGCCAATGCAGAGGACACAGGTTCGTGCCCCGGTCCGGGAGGATCCCACATGCCGCGGAGCAGCTAAGCCCGTGAGCCATGGCCACTGAGCCTGCGCATCCGGAGCCTGTGCTCCGGCAACGGGAGAGGCCCCAACAGTGAGAGGCCCGTGTACCACGCAAAAAAAAAAGCCTATCTTTATGATGATTAAAAATCAAGCCCTCCAATCATGTCACTAATAGTTGAATTCTGACACATAACTAACTTCTGGGTGAGTTTTTCAAGTTTAAAATGACTGAATTATGACATTCAAACACTGGCTCTAATGGAAGGGAATTCATTATATAAAATGTTTAGCAGACTGGGCTGCGGAACTAAAAATTTAGGAAATAATTTTATACAGTTTTCAGATTTGTAATTTAGGTATCATCATACCTCAGCTATAAGGCATGTGGACTTTTGCTGTGGGACTTTTGGGGCGAGATCAACTAATTATAAGTGAAAGAATCTCAACAGAGTTTTCATAGTTCTAGGAACTTTTTAGCCTTAGAGAGTTGTGGGGTATGTTTGTGTGTATTCATTATACGCCTGACAAATAAGCACATAAAAGCATCTCTTTAAAATAGAAGCCTAGATGTTTAAATTCCTATCATCCCCAGCTAATTATTCAGAAGGAAACAAAATAATTATATAATAATTAATAATTGGTGAGTGCCAGCTGTGCCCTGGTCTAAGCTCTTTTACATTCATCTTCTCATTAACTCTAAAATGTCAAAACACACTGAGGTTCTTTTTGTCCTGAAAACCATCCTGTTCGATTAAGATTACTTTTTATTTAAAGTTTTATTTTTCACAACACTCACGGAGTTTAGGCAGAAACCTTTAACATCTACATGTAGATATGTATAAGAACATATGATCAGAAACCAACCGAGAAGAGGGAAGCTTTCTCCCCCCAGCTAGATAAATCCTTGATTGTATCAGTGAGATAGAAATTAGCAGAAATGGTGCTGTTTCTTCCACTGCCTGTGCCAAAGAACCAAAAATGTCTGCTTGTATCTGGTCACTATAAATCTGCAAAATGAGGAGTGAGCACTGGCTGACGTACAGACACCAGTCTCTGTTGAACAAACTGGAAGCTGCACACTCAAGACCCAGGAGAGTGGTAGAGACACTGCTTGCTGGGCACAATGGTAGGAATGCACTGGGCTCCTCGACAGTCAGACAGCACAGGGGTAGTTCCTGCTTTAAACTGACCAATAAATACATGTTTGTTATATTCTGTAGACCACGTGCAAGAGGTCTATTAGGGGATAACATGATCTGGCATCTACTGTTGTTGTTTTTAAATGCTGGGAAGACAAAACAATTTCCATCCAACAGGAGAAACCATGCTCAGACGGGCTGCAAGGACCATTCAGCCCACCTGTGTCCATGAGCTGGCAAACCGTTTCTACAACTCTAAGGGCAACAGCCATCTCTGATACTTTACCAGGCAAAAAAAGAGAGGCACTGAGCTGCCTAGTTTCAACTATGACACAGCTGAAGTGGGTTAAAGCTGATAATGTAATAACTGTTAGGTGATTCTGTTTAGAAAACTAATTGAAGGAAAAGACTCTATACCTGGTGATGGCATTTTCCCTAATGGAAACACGTTTCCAGGAGGACAGTGAAGAGTGGTCTGACTTTATTAATATCACTTGCCTTCGAAAATGTCACTCTCTTTCATAGGATAAACCAAACGTATATCAGGTTTAGCAGAGTTGAAACCTTCTTTACCTGTATTACTGATGGACAGAAATGATCTAGTTTGTTGTTAATTATATTACGAAATTAATATATCATTTGGACGCTCTTTGCTGTTAGGTGAAAGTGCTATGTCAAAAGCTGTCCAAAACCCAGGGAAATTCTGTTTCATCAGCTTTGAATATTTCAAAAATTTTTTTTTCCAGTCAAGGTGGTTATCATGGCTACTATTGCAATTATAAGCCTGTCAGAATTCCTAGAAACAATTAGGTCTCTTGGAGTGTCACATTTTAGAGCATTTCTTACATTTAAGTCTTATAAATTAGATTCTTCCATGTACAAATTATCCAAATTTACTGTATCTGATGAGTAGTTAAGAAAACAGCAACCAGAAAAAAAATGTAGTAATATTCAATTATTTAAGACAAGGAAATAAAATGGGATATAAACCTAGTAGAAATTAATTAAAGATTTATATTTAAGACTCACAAGTATAAAATTTAAAAAGTCTAGATGTATAAAATAAGTATAAATCCTTATTTTAACATGCAAAAAAGAAGTCTAGATAATTGTGCCCCAATTTTCTTAAATAGTGAGACAGAATTTGGACCACGGAAAAGAGAATATCAGAGAAAACCAAACAACTGCAAAACAGAGCCACTACAAACCCGCAGACCTCAACACCAGTGGGGCCTGCCTTCAATATGCCCAGCGAGCTTTCCAGCTGTCCCTGCAGCGTCTCCTCCCACCCCCTCAAAAGCTATTTTAAAGTTTCATTCTCTCCTTAAGCCCCTTCTCCACTACCTTCCCACCAACTCTTCAGAGATGAACTGGCTTCTAAGCCAAAAGCTGGTGCCATCAAGAAGAAGCTCCCTCAACAATGTGCTCAGCACAGACCTCTGCTTCTATGCCACACACACTGCCTTATCTCCACCTTCTTTCGTCCAAGGCTAACTCCTCTACTTGGGTTCAGGAACCCAACCCTTCTTCCTTTGTAAGGACGACCCCCTTCTTTAAAGGTGCACCCCTGGGTTCTAACTGCAACCTTCTTTTCTCTCTATACCTGCACTGACCAATTTGGTAGCCACATGTAGCAATTTAAATGTAAACAAATTAATCAAAATGAAATAAAATGAAAAATCCAGTTCCCTAGCTGCATTTGCTTCATGGGCTAGTGGCCACTGTGCTGGACAGCATAGATAAAGAGCACCTCTGTTATCATAAAATGTTCCATTGGACAGAGCTGTCCTATACAGGCGATCCACTCTCTGGGTGATCTCTCATTCATCTGCAAAGCTTTAAACTACATATATATGCCTGACCTTAATTTCTACCTAATGTTAAGACAATAGAGTTGAAGTATTTCTTTTAAAAGCAAGATATCAGTGGTTCTCAATGAGAACCAGCACATTAGAATCAGCTGGTTGACTTTTAAAAGTAGAAATGCTGCCACCCCCCACCCCAAGTTAATTAAATCAGAAACTTTGGTGGGGGTGGGGGCAGTGAGGATGCATTCCATCAGGCTGGATGCCTTTCAAGAAAAGCAACAGAAGATATTTTCTTTTCTTCGCATGTGAAAGCTCAAATAAAGTAATTTGCCTTAGTGGGAATTCTCCATATAAATCCCCTATACATCAGTGCCACAAACCTCTCTCCTAACACATTTAGATAGTAAATAAAAAGTCAAATTTCTTACCTGTGTGATAAAATGTGAGAAAAAACAAAAGTACTCCCATGAACATATTACTTAAAAAAGTGACAACTCCACAAGTAATTCCTTCTGGAACTGGGTAGACAGTTTCCACAAAAAGCTCAAAAAATATAGGTATACTGCTATTCAGGAACACTCCCAGGAGAATACAGGAGGCATACAATGTCACTAAAATAAAAACACAAACATTTTAGTTTCGTAAGAGCAGCAGTGAGTCACATCAGATGGATATTCTGGGTGTTGTCTTTCATGAGTATCAACTCTGGAATTGCATCTCTTCTCAGTGGTAGTTGAAGAACTTCCACAAAGCTTCACACATCTGTCAGCTCTTCACACAGGTTTTGTGGAGTAGATAGGAAAAGGTTCTCTTGCTGGATGAGTACCAGTTTATTTGCTTTATCTTTTTGGTGGATTACTCCAAACCACAGGAACAATTTTTACCACTATAATTTAAAGGTTTCTTTCCCCTGAGTCACACTCCTGGCATACTGAGGGATAGGTAAAATATAGCAAATTAACACAAAATCTAGACTCATTCTTTAATTTTAAAAAGAAGTTAAAATCTCAGAAAAAAATGTAAGAAACGTTAAGTTTAACTAAAAATTACATATTTTAAGACTGGTTAATAACAGCCCTCAAGCATAAAATAAAAATTATCTGCTATATAATTCCTGGAGAAATACTTAAAATAGAAATAGTCCTCAATTTTAGAATGAGTTTCATGTCAAGAGTTTTTTTAAAAAAATACATGACTTTTTTGGAACAGAGAAAAAAATTTCACCTAGAAGTGTATCATTAATAGTGGCTAGGATCCCAGATTAGCCAATAAATAGCCTATTAACCCAATCTATAGTGAAATCTTTGAATAAGGACACTATTCTTATTCTTAGAAGAATGTTTAGAGAAATGCACCCCACTCCAAATAACTTTATTAATGTTCTTTTTATACAAACCTTCAATAATTTTAATTTGAAGGTGAAAACAGAATCAATGAGGAAAAAATAATATCCTATTTAGAAACCTAAAACATCTCCCCTTAGACTAATAAGTATCATGCCCACTGATGATAATGAGTAGCAATTATTCTAACCTTAAAGTTACCAGGAAAATATTTTTTATAAAAATATTTGTTAAGTAAAAATATTTCTCTGCAGAAACTGCAGAAAGTGAGGGAATTACCCTAAATCTGTTATGTATTATTCATAGAACATATCAAATTACCAGAATTTACCACACCCGATTGCAATCATTAACAATCCCTTACATTGTTGAAGAGGTAAAAACAAAAACTGTATCTACTGTTTTCTAACAGCATTTCTCTAATTAATCTCAACTCACACTTCCTCCTCCAATTACAGTAGCCTTTCAGTATTACAAAATATTTAACACATTCTAGTACCACAAATAGCTGGTGATTACTTTGAGTTTCTTTGATTAGAAGACACATGGAACTAGAGAACAAAAGGATGATGGTGAATAAAGAATGCATTGCTGGCTAAAGCAGTGACCAGGCTATTCACAGGATTAAATGAGAAGCATCTGATGGATATAAACACATGTAAAACATGAAGCACTTTTCAAGAGTTTCTTAAAAACAAAACAAAACCCCACACCTCATGCTCACTGTATATTTGCCGGACATAGATCACACAAATCAATCAACACTTCTTACACATGACTCATTAGTGGTACATTAGGAAATCTAGGGATGGAATATCACTGGTAGCTTTACAGAGTATTCTATCTACAAAACACTTTATACTAATTTATGGTCAGTCATGGTAACCAGAGCAGAGACCACTACTGACTCCAAAACAGATGAGCCTAGAAGTTTAAGATGAAAAAACACTGAATATAGCACAGAGAACTATATTCAGTATCCTATGATAAACCATAATGGAAAAGAAGATTAAAAAAAAGAATATATATATATATATATATGTAACTGAATCACTTTGCTGTACAGCAGAAATTAACACAACATAAATCAACTATACTCCAATTAAAATTATTATTAATTAATAAAAGTTATTAATTAATTTTAAGAACTTATTAGTCATTATACACCCAGCATTTATCCCCAAACACAAAACACACTAGGTTTTTAAAGCTAATAAAGAGAAACACTTTAAAACAAAAGATATATAAGCGAAAAAGGTACAGAAAAGTGTGGTAAGGGATACAAACACACACACACACACGCACATATGCACCTGTTTGTAAATGTATAGAGTTCTCTGGGAAAACTCAAGAAACTGACATTCAAGGTTGCCTCTAGAGAGGGAAATTGGGGGCCATGGGACAGTAGACATTTTTCATTGGACACCCTTTTCCTACTTTTTGAATTTAGTTTTTACTATGTGCATATCTTACCTACTTAACAAAATAAAAAAAGAGAAATGTCATTGTAAACTAATGAATCGGCAGCTAATCCAACTCGACTTCATGCAGGTTTGTTAGCTCCCTGACTCAGAAATGGTTATCAGTGGGTGAGCTGCCCCACACACCAGATATCTACACCCAGAAGCCATATAACCCAGCCTTGGTCCAAGATCCTTGACATAAATATTCCCACCTTATTTATTAGAATTCCTATTATATGTAGGATAAGTGGGATGAGACTGCTGATATAACTTCAGAGGCCAGAAATTAAAAAACCAAGCATTTTCATTCAATTCTCTCAATCTCAGTGTTTTCTTCTTGTATTACTATAAAAATCATGACCACAAGGTTGTTTTACACTGGCTGGATATATATGCAGAAATCACTTGTTGCTGTAGAAACTAAAGAATCAAAATAATTTACACATTCAGGCTTCTGAACCTGGGGGTCTGGCAACGGAAGGAAGAATTCCTGGAGAATCAGACTTTGAAGGCTAGTGGGATTTGACTGCAGGACTTCGACAGGGCTGGGGAAAACAGAAACTCCATTCTTGAAGGGCACACACAAAGTAGTGTGCGAACTGGGTTGCCTCAGGCCAAACAACCAACAGGGAGGGAACCCAGACCCACCCATCAGCAGTCAAGTGGATTAAAGTTTTACTGAGCTCTGCCCACCAGAGCAACAGCCAGCTCTACCCACGATCAGTCCCTCCCATCAGGAAACTTGCACAAGCCTCTTAGATAGCCTCATCTACCAGAATGCAAACAGCAGAAGTGTAAATTTAAGAAAACTGAAAGCATATCAAGCATCTTTTCTGCCCATGACGTTATGATATTAGAAATGAATTACAGGGAAAAAAACGTAAAAAACACAAACACATGGATGCTAAACAATACGTTACTAAATAGCCAAGAGATCACTGAAGAAATCAAAGAGGAAATCAAAGAATACCTAGAGACAAATGACTATGAAAACACGACGATCCGAAACCTATGGGATGCAGCAAAAGCAGTTCTAAGAGGGAAGTTTATAGCTATACTCAAGAAACAACAAGAAAAATCTCAAATAAACAATCTAACCTTACACCTATAGTAACTAGAGAAAGAAGAGCAAACAAAACCCAAAGTTAGCAGAAGAAAAGAAATCATAAAGATCAGAGTAGAAATAAATGAAACAGAAACAAAGAAAACAATAGCAAAGATCAATAAAACTAAAAGCTGGTTCTTTGAATAGATAAACAAAATTGATATACCATGAGCTAGACTTATCAAGAAAAAGAGGGAGAGGACTCAAATCAATAAAATTAGAAATGAAAAAGGAGGAGTTACAACAGACACCACAGAAATACAAAGCATCCTAAGAGACTACTACAAAAAACCCTATGCCAATAAAATGGACAACCTGGAAGAAATGGACAAATTCTTTTTTTTTTTTTTTTTTTCTTTGTGGTACGTGGGACTCTTACTGTTGTGGCCTCTCCCGTTGCGGAGCACAGGCTCCGGATGCGCAGGCTCAGCAGCCATGGCTCACGGGCCTAGCCGCTCCGCGGCATGTGGGATCTTCCCGACCCGGGGCACAAACCCGTGTCCCTTGCATCAGCAGGCAGACTCTCAACCACTGCACCACCAGGGAAGCCCTGGACAAATTCTTAGAAAGGTATAACCTTACAATACTGAACAAGGAAGAAAGAGAAACTATGAACAGACCAATCACAAGTAATGAAATTGCAACTGTGATTAAAAGTCTTCCATCAAACAAAGGTCCAGGACAAGATGGCTTCACAGGTGAATTCTATCAAACATTTAGACAGGAGCTAACACCCATCCTTCTCAAACTCTTCCAAAAAAATTGCAGAGGAAGGAACACTCCCAAACTCATTCTATCAGGCCACCATCACCCTGATACCAAAACCAGACAAAGATACTACAGAAAAAGAAAATGACACACCAATATCACTGATGAATATAGATGCAAAAATCCTCAACAAAACACTAGCAAACAGAATCCAACAACACATTAAAAGGATCATACATCATGATCAAGTAGGATTTATCCCAGGAATGCAAAGATTCTTCAATATATGCAATTTAATCAATGTGATACACCATATTAGCAAACTGAAGGATAAAAACCATATGATCAGTGCAATATATGCAGAAAAAGCTTTTGACAAAATTCAACACCCATTTATGATAAAAACTCTCCAGAAAGTGGGCATAGAGGGAACCTACCTCAACATAATAAAGGCCATATATGACAAACCCACAGCAAACATCATTCTCAATGGCGAAAAACTGAAAGCATTTCCTCTAAGATCAGGAACAAGACAAGGATGTCCACTCTCACCATTATTGTTCAACATAGTTTTGGAAGTCCTAGCCATGGCAATCAGAGAAGAAAAAGAAATAAAAGGAATACAAATTGGAAAAGAAGAAGTCAAACTGTCACTGTTTGCAGGTGACATGATACTATACATAGAGAATCCTAAAGATGCCACCAAGAAACTACTAGAGCTAATCAATGAATTTGGTAAAGTTGCAGGATACAAAATTAATGCACAGAAGTCTCTTGCATTCCTATACACTAATGATGAAAAATCTGAAAGAGAGATTAAGGAAACACTCCCATTTACCATAAAAACAAAAAGAATAAAATACCTAGGAATAAACCTACCTAGGGAGACAAAAGACCTGTATACAGAAAACTATAAGACACTGATGAAAGAAATTAAAGATGATACCAACAGATGGAGAGATATACCATGTTCTTGGATTGGAAGAATCAATATTGTGAAAATGACTATACTACCCAAAGCAATCTAGAGATTCAACGCAATCCGTATCAAATTACCAATGGCATTTTTTACAGAACTAGAACAACAAATCTTAAAATTTGAATGGAGACACAAAAGACCCCAAATAGCCAAAACAGTCTTGAGGGAAAAAGCAGAGCTGGAGGAATCAGACTCCCTGACTTCAGACTATACTACAAAGCTTCAGTAATCAAGAAAATATGGTACTGGCAGAAAAACAGAAATATAGATCAATGGAACAAGATAGAAAGCCCAGAGATAAACCCACACACCTATGGTCAATTAATCTATGACAAGGGAGGCAAGGATATACAGTGGAGGAAAGAGAGTCTCTTCAATAAGTGGTGCTGGGAAAACTGGACAGCTACATGTAAAAGAATGAAATTACTGGGCTTCCCTGGTGGCGCATAGTGAGAGGCCTGTGTACCGCAAAAAAAAAAAATGACACATGCACCCCAATGTTCACTGCAGCACTATTTACAATAGCCAGGTCATGGAAGCAACCTAAATGCCCATTGACAGATGAATGGATAAAGAAGGTGTGGTACATATATACAATGGAATATTACTCAGCCATAAAAAGGAACGAAACTGGGTCATTTGTAGAGTCATGGATGGATCTACAGACTGTCATACAGAGTGAAGTAAGCTGGAAAAAGAAAAACAAATATTATATATTAACGCATATATGTGGAACCTAGAAAAATGGTAGAGATGAACCAGTTTGCAGGGCAGAAATTGAGACACAGATGTAGAGAACAAACGTACGGACACCAAGAGGGCAAAGCAGCAGGGGTGGGGTGGTGGTGGTGGTGGTGTAATGAATTGGGAGATTGGGATTGACATGTATACACTGATGTGTATAAAATGGATGACTAATAAGGACCTGCTGTATAAAAAAAATAAATTAAAAAAAATTTACACAGGAAAGGGTTAAATTAAGATCTTCATAATCAGAATGGGGGAAAGGTAGCTGTGTCAGGATTGATTTAATATTTTCCCCAGTGTTCTGGGACATGCATAAAGTAAAACCGGATTATTATGTGTCTGAATTTGACTTCCATTTGAATTTTCAGTTAAGAGTCTGATACAGTATCTTTACACACTGGTTTGGCAGATCCAGTGGGTGAATGTCATCTATTAAAAGTCAGGCAGACAAGATAATTTCCTGCTCATCAGAGAAGTTCAATACATGATCATTAAATATTTCCATGACTTTCTATAGTACTGATACTAAAATTAAAATAAACTACCTTTCAATAAAAGTCAAGGTAAGGGCTTCCCTGGTGGCGCAGTGGTTGAGAGTCCGCCTGACGATGCAGGGGACACGGGTTCGTGCCCCGGTCCGGGAAGATCCCACATGCCGCGGAGAGGCTGGGCCCATGAGCCATGGCCGCTGAGCCTGCGCGTCCGGAGCCTGTGCTCCGCAATGGGAGAGGCCACAACAGTGAGAGGCCCGCGTACCGCCAAAAAAAAAGTCAAGGTAAGTTAGCAGAACAAACACAATGCTGACACAGATTTCTTTTTTCAAAGAAGCTGATACAATTTCATAGGCTCATAATTTCAAAGGCTCATAATTTCAGTTGCAAAAAACAAAGTCCTCTGTAGCACAAAATACAGTAACAAAGGCTGTATTTCAAGAATATGACTTGGATCGTAACCCTGAAAGAACTCTTCTCTCCACCCCTGCCTCCAGTGACAAACCAAATTACTAAACTTTAGGGAAGTAAAACTATGTATGAATACATTTTTATTAATCAACTTACTCAAACCTTAGGTGATCAGTAGTTATAAAACAAATCACAAAATTTCAGTGAAGATGTATTGCCACTCAGCACTGACTTAAACTTATATAATTTTTAAAACATTTTTAAAACTGCTTTTAAAAATATTATCATCCTTGACTATCCTATCAACTCTTTGAGGCAGGTAAAGTAAGATGAAGTGCCTGAAATTCTGAAAGTCAAAATGACTTACATAGAAACAATGTAAATTACCAGTGCTAATAACAATAGTATAATTAAGGCCTACAGAATCTAGCATGCTTTCCACCAAGCCACTGTATCAGATTGAAAAAAAATTCTTCTTTTATAATATTTCTTTTATTCAATGGTATTGACACAAAAGGAATGCTTCTCAAATCTGTATTCCACACAGAAGCTGGAAGTGACTGCTCATAAGACAGATGACAGAAGAAAAAACAGAGCCCCAAAAGGGTACAGACAAAAAAGATGAAATTTCATCATGATAAATGTAAAATGGGTCCAAAAATTATTGCTTAGGTATATAATAGGGAAAAGTTAGCTTAAGCCTTTCTTCAAAACCATTAAAAAAAAAAAAGCATTTATCAAGTGCCTCTTATATGAAAGCAGCTACGCTGGAACAGCAAATAGGACACTCTATCCTCAAATCATTCCTAATCTAAAGGAATATGATGGACACCTATGGGCTCAGCAGCCATTTATATGCACAGTGTTAAGATAATTATACTTTATTCTCTTTAAAAGAAACCAAAAAAAGCTATGAGAAGCCACAGCCTCCTAGCATTAGGTGCCAAGTGCAGCAGGGAAGGTGTGCCAAATTCTAGTAATACTGTTTAAGGAGGAGCCTGACAAGCTATGGTAGGTTTAGAAGACTGACTATGCTTGTCGGTGGTGTGGAATCTATGTCTGATGAGGAAAGGTTATGAGAATTGGGGGATGTTTAGATTAATGGCTAAGTCCAGGCATGACTGACATATTCAAATGTTCTGAGGGCTGTCAACAGAAGAGGGAGGTGGCCGACTTGCTCTGTGGGAGTTGTGTTGCTCCAAAAAGTAATAGCTTGATTGGAGGAAGAATTTCCCAGGACCCAGAGCTGATTAACAAGGGAGGTTTTCATTCAAGTTGTGGTCATACGAACATACATCTGGATTGTAATGGAAGAGACTCATTTATTGAGTAAGTTATATCAGATGATGACTAAGGTAGATCAATAACAGGTCAAGTTATTTCAGTAGATCAATAACAAATTTAGATACATGTAAGTAAAGAGCTTAACTAGGGTATTAAAAACAAAAACCTAAAAGGTGCTTCTTAGTGGGTAAGAATAATAGCAATTTTTTTTACAGTTTTATTAAGAAGCATTATAAATATGAAATAAGGATTATAAAATAACAATACATTTGTATCATAAATTATTTGAATGATTAGAATCAAGAAATTTCCCTAAGTAGTAGGTTTATCACATTAATACACTTTATTAGATAACTTTTTTTTTTTTTTTTTTTTTTTTTTTTTGCGGTACGCGGGCCTCTCACTGTTGTGGCCTCTCCCGTTGCGGAGCAACAGGCTCCGGACGCGCAGGCTCAGTGGCCATGGCTCACGGGCCCAGCCGCTCCGCGGCATGTGGGATCCTCCCACACCGGGGCACGAACCCGCGTCCCCTGCATCGGCAGGCGGACTCCCAACCACTGCGCCACCAGGGAAGCCCTAGATAACTTTTTATTATCGTGCACACTGACTGAATTTTTATTTCATGATAAAAGTTAGGAAAGTTAACTGGGGATTATTAGATTAGACATTTATTAAAAATATGTATAAAAACTAAATTAAACTTGATATTGCAAGTGAAAATACTCCTTTTGGAAATAAAGACATACACGTAAAGGCAAACAGTAAACATTCAAAAGTTTGCCAACTAGAGTTTTTCATATGTTTTGGGCATGTTGAATATATAGAATACATATGTATGTATATACACATACACTGATATACATTTCTATATCATCGAGCTGTGCCTTTCTTCTCAGCCTCACATTTTCTTCCTAAAAATGATTACTGTGGCCTTCATGGTCTATCACTAATTAAAATACGCAGTACGGGAGTTCGCTGATGGTCCAGTGGTGAAGAGTCTGCCTTCCCATGCAGGGGACGCGGGTTCGATCCCTGATTGGGGAACTGGGATCCCACATGCTGCAGGTAAACTAATCCCGCGCGCCAGAACTACTGAGCTCGTGTGCCTCAACCAGAGAAGAGAAAACCCGCATGCCACAACTGGAGAGAAGTCTGTGCACCGCAATAAAAGATCCCACGTGCCACCACTAAGACCTGACGCAGCCATAACAATAAATAAATGAATAAAATAAAATAAAGTAAAATAAAATATGCAGTAATGAAACTGGGGTTCCAAAAGAGAAGGGGGCATATTTTGCTGCAATATTCATTAATGGTGATGGTTTTCTTTCCACGTGTTATTACCTTGTGGGTGTCCCTTGTTTAGTCCCTTTGGTGGCAAAGTTTAGTCCTATAAAGACTGACAGTTATGTTTAGAGTCCCTTATGACTGGAAGGCACAGTTATTATCTTGCAGAAATGAAGCACAACTAATAATTCTTTGAAACAGTGGGCCCAGAGTAGAGATTGGTTGGGAAATCAGATATCCTAAGTAGTATAGGTTTATCAGTAACCTTTAAGCTCCCAAAGAATGACTTATGGCTCTGCAGAAGGCAATGTACTATTAACTCATGGAACACTGACTGATCACCTGGTCAAACCCGCTACCTTCAAGAAACACAAATTCTACTTGAAGACTTATTTCTCTTCTTGAAAATCTCCATGGATAAACATTACATGACCTCAGTAAGAAGCGTTTATCTGAGCATTTCACAAATCCATCCTCGTCTTTTAATCCATGTTCTATTTCTGCCTCTTAATCAGTCATGAACATGAGTAATTCACTTTTAGTTCATACTGAAAATAATAATTCGCTCCTTAGCCTTCTTTCTTTAAAGTTTAAAACCCCTAATTTCCTTAATAATGTGCATTTCTTTAATCATGTCATCCTTTTCTGAATTTTCTCATTTCTCCCCATTTTTGGGCAAGTGTATGTTTTTATTTCTTTGCATGCTATTAAAATGGGACATAATTATCTTAACAAAGGCAAAATGCATGAAAATATATTAAGAGGATTACTCTCTAGCCTATACATGTCACATGCTTTTCAATACAACCAAATATATTTCCTTTCTTCAATTATCACTTAAAGCCAGCTTGTAGTCGGCTATCACCCTCAAGGGGCTTCTATCTAGCTAATCACCTCCCCTTATTCTCCCCACCCATTATCTGTTTCCGACATCACCATCATGGCATCTTAGTAACTTGCATTCGATGAAGAACCTCCCCCAAAGCATCTTCTGTTAAACAGTCAAATTACACTGTTTCAGCAAACTCAACACCAAAGTGCTAACACTTTTCAAAATGTCATTTTCAAAGCATTCATCTATTCAGTGAAAAATGACATGTGAATTGTGTCTAGCATGGCTAGACATCTAGTTCTCAGATAAGGTGAATAATGTATTTTCATAATTTTGTTTACAGCATAAGCTTCAAGATTTTGAGACTCATTATCTAGTCATGAGTTTATTTACTGCTCTATTATAGCTAATTCAATTAATGAAGATATAATACAATATTAAATATTGAGTTTCCCTAAAGAAATAATAAAAGCATACCACTGAGAGCCTCCAAGAGGATGTATGTAAGCAAGTACATATACCAAAATAGTACACCTTTAGATAGAATGGAATGATCCAGCTTTTCTTCTATGGCAACAGTAATATCAAGATCAGTGGACTACAGAAAGATTGCATTAGAAGGTTCTAGCAGTAGTAGCAGTTATAACACAAGGGTTGAACAAAATTAATAGCTTTTAATTTATTATGTCAGTTATAATTAATGTGTATATTTTCAAACACTTTTCATGTAAATTCTTCTGATTTATAAAAAGTAATAATAGAAACACTAAGTTTGCTAGAAACTGGAAAAAGACTAGACATTTTCCTGATTAAAAAAAGAATGACTCTGGTAAAAAAAAGAAACATGAATTTGCCATTACTGACTTTAAATATCAGCCTAAAGGTCTAGATGTGTCTATAATTAGATTTTGTAGTACGTTCCCTTTCATGAAACCTTTTTTACTTAAAAGGAATTAGGTCAGATTTTTACAAAGGCAGTAAGAGTATCTATGACAGACTTATTCAAATTCTCCATTGTTCCATTAAAATATGCCCTTTTGCCTTCTTACAGCTAGTGCTGAATAACAGAGCGGCTAAGCTTCCTGACTATTATTGGCAATAAGTCATATCTATTGAGATTCAAAATAGAGATAAAATATACTTCATTCATTCATTCATTATTCAGGGCTTATGCTAGGTACTGGGGTGGGAGTTGGGGGTCAGAATTTAAAAGGCAAAAGTGCATGCTCCAGATTTTCAGACTGGTAGGGAGATAAGACATATACTCAAGTAACTATTAAGTGGTATCAGGAAAGAGAAAAAGAATACTATGATAATTCAGAGAAGGTATGTGAACAAATTTAGTCCTTAACCCAGTGTATTTGTAAGTTAAAAATGCATCTTTGTAGAGCAGAAACTAATAGAACAATGTAAAGCAATTATACTCCAATAAAGGTATTAAAAAATGCGCCTTTCAGGAGTTTCTAAGTGACATTAATAAACAGACTTACTTTCCAAAACAGCAGAATTTATAAATTCAGTGGTTAAGATGTCTACCTCAAACTCAACCTATCAATTCTAGCCTTGATTTAATTTAGAATTCTGCTTTCCTTTCTGTCCAACATAATTATTTTTAAGGACAGAATGGGAAAAACAGTCTTGACTGGGGTCAATTACATCAATTTTCTTTAAAGATTTAAAAAGATGCATAGTTTTCACAATAAATGCTGGAGAGGGTGTGGAGAAAAGGGAACCCTCTTGCACTGTTGGTGGGAATGTAAATTGATACAGCCACTATGGAGGACAGTATGGAGGTTCCTAAAAAACTAAAAATAGAACTACCATACGACCCAGCAATCCCACTACTGGGCATATACCCTGAGAAAACCATAATTCAAAAGGAGTCATGGACCACAACGTTCATTGCAGCTCTATTTACAATAGCCAGGAGATGGAAGCAACCTAAGTGTTCACCGACAGGTCACCATTGTAAAGCAATTATATTCCAATAAAGATGTTAAAAAAATAAAATGATGCATAGTTTTCAAATATATATATATGTCTTCTGATTATAAAAGTAAAACAAATTCAGTGTTACAAATCCAGACAAAAAAGGAGGTAAGGGGCTTCCCTGGTGGCACAGTGGTTGAGAGTCCGCCTGCCGATGCAGGGGACGCGGTTTTGTGCCCCGGTCCAGGAAGATCCCACATGCCGCGGAGCGGCTGGGCCCGTGAGCCATGGCCGCTGAGCCTGCGCGTCCGGAGCCTGTGCTCCACAACGGGAGAGGCCACAACAGTGAGAGGCCCGCATACCGCAAAAAAAAGGAGGTAAAAAACTAAATCTCCTCCATCCAGAGATAAAACTGTTAATTTTATCAGGTTAAATAGAAAATACATGAAATTTAATGAACATATTATCTTATAATGAATATTCTGCACTTAATTCAAGGGAACAAATCTGTTCATCATGTACTCACGGCTATATTCTTGTGAAATCTAACATATGCATACATGTCATACAGTATCACACAAAAAATTTGAGTGTAATGCTATGAACAAATAGAGTTGTAAACTAAAACTGTTCCACCAGAATGTTGTACAGCTGCTAAAGTTGAAACTATACCAGAATAATAAAAAATTCTGGCTCAGGACACTCGACAAAATTGCTCAAAACCCTAATGAAGGAATGTTAGTATATTTAAAGTGCAAAGTATCCAAAGAAAGATTACTCTGGACAACTGGGATTTATAGGCAAAGCAATAAACACTGAAAAGAGGGAACCCCAGCAGGATGGTACAGAGCAGAGGTTTCCAAATCTTCCTTCTCAGCACCCTTTGTATCTCAGTAATTTTTTAGTGGTGCCTCAAGGCCAAAGGAAATAGCTAACAATTCTGTTAATTACATGGTTAGGTCCAAACAATTTAATAAATATATATATATCCTAACAATTTAGTGGCCATTAAAAAATACTCATATATTGAAAGAAATAGATTTTTACTTCATTCTTAAACAACCACAATTACTTACTAATGGGATGTGTACATCTGACAGGCACTATGCAACTTCTCAAATCTTGTAATCAGAACGGCACTGCCACCCTCATTTCCTGTTCCACACTTATTACTGTGCGGAATGATGTCCCCTCCTTCCCCCAAAAGATATTCATGTGTGAATTCCTGGAAACTGTGAATATGTTTCCATACCTGGCAAAAAGGATTAAGGCTGCAGATGGAATTAAGGTTGCTAATCAGCTGATTTTAAAATTGGGAGATTATCCTGGATTACCTGGGTAGACCCAATGTAATCACAAGGATCCTTAAAAGTAGAAGAAGGAGGCAGACTATGAAGTTCAGAGGAAGATGTTACCTTGGAAGGAAGGAACAATGCAATATGAGATGCAATCTAAGAAGGACTTGACCTGCTGTTGCCAGCTTTACAGATGGATGCAGGGAGCCACGAGCCACGGAACGTGGACAGCCTCTAGAAGTTAGAGAAGGCAACGAAACAAATTCTTCCCTAGTGTCTGCCCACATTTTGATTTTAGCCTCGGGAGACTCGAGTTGGACTTCTAACTTACAGAAATATATGATAATAAATTGGTGTTTTTTTAAGCCACTATGTTTGTGGTAGCTTATTAACAGCAGCCATAGAAAGACTAATATAGACCCCCAAATGATACTAATAACAATTAAAAACAACTGCAGCTATAAAGGTTTCAGGTCAATTAGATGAGCTAATAATAAGTAAACTGCCTATATTATACTCCTTGGCTAGACTCACCAAGAAAAAAAGAGAGCAGACTCAAATAAATAAAATCAGACATAAAAGAGATGTTGCAACTGATACCACAGAAACACAAAGGACAAGAGACTACTATGATATAATTATATGCCAACAAAATAGACAACCTAGAAGAAATGTATAAATTTCTAGAAATATACAACCTACAAAGCCTGAATTGCAATGAAATAGAAAACTTGTACAGATCAGTTACTAGGAGGAGATTGGATCAGTAATCAAAAACCTCTCAACAAAGAAAGGTCCATGACCACAAGCCTCCACTGGTGAATTCTACCAAACTTTCAGAGGTGAACTAATACCAATCCTTTTCAAACTCTTCCAGAAAACAGAAGAGGGGGAAACTTCCAAATACATTTTACAAGGCCAGCATTATCCTGATACCAAAACCAGATAAGGATGCCACAAAAAAAGAAAATTACAGGCCAATATCCCTGATGAATACAGATGCAAAAATCCTTAACAAAATAGCAAACCAAATTCAACAATACATTAAAAGGATCATACACCATGATCAAGTGAGATTTATTCCAGGGACTCAAGGCTGGTTCAACATCTGCAAATCGGTCAATGTGATACACCACATTAACAAAATGAAGGGATAAAAATCATGTGATCATCCCAATAGAGAAAAAGCATTTGACAAAATTCAACACCCATTTATGATAAAAATGCTCAACACAGCAGGTAAAAAGGGAATGTATCTCAATGTAATAAAGGTCATATATGACAAGATCACAGTTAACATTATACTCAATGGTAAAAAGCTGAAAGCTTTTCCTCTAAGATCAGGAACAAGACAAGGATAATCACTCTCCCCACTCTTATTCAACGTGATATTCGGAAGTCCTAGTCACAGCAATTGGGCAAGAA
>NW_020174421.1:1203713-1286085 GCF_003031525.2 Neophocaena asiaeorientalis asiaeorientalis | reverse complement strand
CAAAAAAAAAAAAAAAAAAAAAAAAGTACAATTCAGGTTTTTTTTTAAATATATATATATTCTTAGTTGTGCAGCTGTTGTTACTATAGCCTAATTTTAGAACATTTTCATCATCTTAAAAAGAAACCTCTGCCTACAGTCACTGCCTGTTCATCCCTCTTTCCAGCCCCTGGCAACCACTGATCTCCTCTTTCTCTATGAATTTACCTGTTCTGGACATTTCATATAAATGGAATCATACGATATTGTGCCCTTTGTGTCTGGCTTCTTTCACTCAGCATGTTTTCAGAGTTCACCCATATTGTAGCATGGATCAGTACTCCATTCTTTTTTTTTTTCTTTCGGTACGCGGGCCTCTCACCGCTGTGGCCTCTCCCGTTGCGGAGCACAGGCTCTGGACGCGCAGGCTCAGCAGCCATGGCTCACGGGCCCAGCCGCTCCGCGGCATGTGGGATCTTCCCGGACCGGGGCACGAACCCGTGTCCCCTGCATCGGCAGGCGGACTCTCAACCACTGCGCCACCAGGGAAGCCCCTCCATTCTTTTTTAGTGATTATAAATAATATTCCGTTGTATGGCTAGACCACATTTTGTTTATGCATTCATCAGTTGATGGACATTTGGGTTGTTTCCACCTTTTGGCTATTATGGCTAGTGTGCCTATGAACATTTGTGTATTTGTTTGAATACTATTTTCAGAACTTTTGGGTATACCCTTAGGAGTGGAGTTGCTGGGCATATGGGAACTCTGTGTTTAACATTTTGAGAAACTGCCAGACTGCCATCCATAGTGGCTGGACCATTTTACGTCCCCGTCAGCAACATAGGAGGATTCGTTTCTCCGCATTCTTGCCAGCACTTAGTTGGTCTTGATTTCTGATGTTAGCCATCCTTGCAGGTGTGAAGTGATACCTTAGTGTGGTTTTGATTTGCATTTCCCTGATAACTAATGGTACTGAACATCTTTTTCTGTGTTTATTGGCCATTTTGGAGAAATGCCTACTCAAATCCTTTCCCCATTTTAAAATTAGGTTGTCTTTTTTATTGTTGAGAAGAACACGTTTCAACAGTAAATTAGGTTAGAGGACTGCGTTTGTACCTTTTAGAATTCCGGGGTGGGAAAAACACCTGGAGCGGTCATGCATTTGAGCACAAGGTTTAGTGGTGGAGTATGCACAGGATTTGTAACTGAATCTCTCCCTTACTAACCTGATTCTTACTTCAGGTCTTGTCCGGAGTGCCGTGTGATATCAGAGTTTGTAATTCCAAGTGTGTATTGGGTAGAAGATCAGAATAAAAAGAACGAGTTGATTGAAGCTTTCAAACAGGGAATGGGGTAAGTGCTCTGCGCTCAAGCGTGATCTGGTGGGGGCCTGGCTCTTGTTTCCATCTTTGCTTCATGCAGGGCCTGCCCTGTGGGGAGGCCACTCAGTGTCTTTTCTCTTGGGCAGCATGCTGGGCTCTGGGGACACACAGATGAGCAAGCATGGCTGTGGTGAAGTGGACTTGCTTAACGGTTTTGTTTTGTTTGTTTTTTTGCTTTTTATAAATTTATTTATTTTTGGCTGTGTTGGGTCTTCGTTTCTGTGCGAGGGCTTTCTCCAGTTACGGCGAGCGGGGGCCACTCTTCATCGCGGTGCGCAGGCCTCTCTCTCACTGTCGCGGCCTCTCCCGTTGCGGAGCACAGGCTCCAGACGCGCAGGCTCAGTAGGTGTGGTTCACGGGCCTAGTTGCTCCGCGGCATGTGGGATCTTCCCAGACCAGGGCTCGAACCCATGTCCCCTGCATTGGCAGGCAGATTCCCAACCACTGCGCCACCAGGGAAGCCCTGCTAAACGGTTTTTAAGCTGAGCAGTGTCCCTTAGAAATCCTGCTTGTAGTGCTAAGATAGCCTTTTTATCTCTGATCATTCGTTCAACAAATAGAGATGAAAAATCTGTCTGATAGGCCTTTTCTAGTTGCTGGAGATACAGCATTAAACAAACTAGACAAAAATCCCAGCCCTCACACAGTTCACATTCTACTGAAGGAAAAAAATAAGAATAATAAGAAACAAACAAGAAAATAGGAAAATGTTTATTATATGGTGGGGCTAAGGAGTGAAATAAGCCTGGGAATGGGGATAGGAAATGAGGGGATTGCAGTTTCCATGCTGGAGCCCAGAGGACACCTCGGTAAGGCGACCTGTGAGCAGAGATCTTGAGGAGGCAAGGCGGCGAGCCATGTCCATGTGACTGAGAAGAGCGCTCAGAGGGACGGCGCTGTCACTGCAGAGAAAGCTCTGAGGCTGGAGCGTGTCTGCCTTGTTCGGAACAGCAAGGCGGAGCTGCAGGAGAGAAGCAGGTGGGGAGAACACTGGAGACGAGGACAGGGGGAGTGGGGTGAATTGTGTCGGGCTCTGTACGTCATTGGATAGACTAGCTTTTTTATTCTGGCTGAGGTGGACAGCCGTCATACGATTTTGACCAGAGGAGTGACATGATATGATATATTCTGAAAGGATCACTGTGGCTGAACCACTGAGAATATATTGAAAGAGGAGGCAAAAGTGGAAATGGGGAGACCAGTCAGGCTGTTACAACAGTCCAGGCGAGATGTGGCAGGGCTTGGACCAGGGTAGGAGGCATGGAGGTGATGGCAAGTGGTCAGATTCTGGACCTGTTTAGAAGAACTGGGATGGATTTGCTGATGCATTGAATATGGCGGAGGATTCAGATTTCACTTCCAGTGTTAACCACTTGTCATTTCTTTGCTGCACTTCTATCTTTGTTGGCCAGTTTCCTCTTTCAGTTATCCGTTTTTGTAAAATGTCTTGTGGATGTATCACTGGGCAACAAGGAGGCAACACAGCTCCACTGAATAACAGATGCACAGTGACCAGTCACCCACAGACTTGGGAGGAGAGTTAAGGTGGTCAGTCACTGACCATGGCGCACGTGTGCTGTTCGTATGGTGGTTTGGACTGAAGAGCTGACAGTGTGTGCTTCACATGGTCACTCACAGTTGTGTGTTGTGGTGACAGAAATTTGAACTGTGTTGCTGGGGGACCAGTGGCACTTAACGAAACCATGGTGGATTCATTTCCTGTGGCTGCTGTAACATTACCACAGACTGGGTGCTCAAACACCAGACATCTGTTCTTTCACACTTGTGGAGGCTGGAAGTCCAATATCCAGGTGTGGGCAAGGGTGGCTCCTCCTGGAGGCTCTGAGGGAGAATTTGTTCCAGGCCCCTCTCCTGGCTTCTGGGCGCAGCGTAACTCCAGTCTCTGCCTTTGTCTGCTCTGTGTCTCTCTCTCCCCTCTGACTCGTGTAAGGGTCTCTCGTAAGACCCTCCCATTAATCCAGGATGATCTCATCTTGAGATCCTTAACTCCATCAGCAAAGATCCTTTCTCCAAATAGAGTCACATTCACAGGTAGCAGGGCTTAGGATTTTGAGCTGTCTTTTGGGGGCCGCTATTCAACTCACCGTACATGGTGTATCAGTCTGTTCCAGATTAACAGCAGACTGGGTGGCTTATAAACAGCAGGCATTTATTTCTCACAGATCTGGAGGCTAGGAAGTCCAAGATCAAGGTGCCAGCATGGTCGGGTTCTAGTGAGGACCAGCGTCCTCTCACTGCGTCCTCACATGGTGGAAGGGGTGAAGGAGCTCACCGGCTCTCTTACAAGAACACTAATGCCATTGGTGAGGGCTTCACCCTCATGACTTAATCACCTGTCTCCTAATTCTATCCCACTGGACATTAGGATTTCAGTATATGAATATTAGGGGGATCCAAACATTCAGACCATAGCACATGACCAGAACCTTGCAAAGCAAGGGCTGCCTGTTTACCCGGGTTGTTCTGTGCCCCTGCTGATGGATACCTCTGCTGTTTCTGCTGTGTTAGCTATTTTGAATATTGTTTAGAATTCATTTTAACTTGCATCTTTTTAGCTTATCTCTTTTTTTTTAAATGGTTTTTTCTTGGGATTACAATATACTCCTAATATTTTAGTCAGAATTAATGTTCCTGCTGCCTTATATAATATGCAGTTACTTCCTCATTACCATCTTTGTGCTACAGATATAATGCATATCATACATTATTAGAACTGCACAAGGTAATAATTTTTTATTATTTAGGTATAATTGACAAAATTATGAGGTACTTTAAAGTGTACCTCATGGTAACTGGATCTACATTGTGAAAGGAGCCCCCGTCTAGCTAATTAACGCATCCATTGCCTCACAGTTTTCTTTTCTACCGTCTTAGCAATAGTGTTGTCAACCAGAGTCAGTGTTTTATCTTTATTCATCTTAATAGGTGATAGTCTGCACCCTTTCACCAACCTCTCCCTATTTTCCCTGCACCCTTGCCTCTTGCAACCACTTTTCTACTGTTTCTATGAGGTTTTTTTTTTTAGATTCCCACATAAAAGTGATGCCATCCAGTATTTGTCTTTCTCTGACTTATTTCACTTAGCATAATGCCCTCAAGGTCCATCCATGTTGTCACAAGTGGCAGGATTTCCTTCTTTCTTGTGGCTGAATAATATTCCATTTTGTGTGTGTGTGTATATACACACAGTCACATACCACATATTCTTTATCCATTCATCTGTTAAACAACTTTTTATATGCTGGATATCGTGAATAATGCTGCAGTGAACATGGGGGTGCAGGTATCTCTTCTAACAGGTGTAAGGTGATATCTAATTGTGGTTTTGATTTGCATTTCCCTGATGATTAGTGAGATTGAGCATCTTTTTATGTGCCTGATGGCCAATTTGTGTGTCTTCTTTGAAAAACTGTCTCTTCAGTTCCTCTGCCCATTGAATCTGATTGGTTTTTTTTTTGCTACTGAGTTGTATGAGTTCTTTGTACATTTTGGATATTCACCCCTTATCAGATAGGTGACTTGCACATATTTTCTCCCATTCAGTAGGTTGTCTTTTCATTTTGTGATGGTTTCCTTTGTTCTGCAGAAGCTTTTTAGTTTCATGTGGTCCCTCTTGTTTAATTTTGCTTTTGTTGCCTTTGCTCTCAGTGTTAAATCCAAAAAATCATCTCCAAGACAGATGTCAGGGAGCTTGTTGCCTATGCTTTCATGTCTTACATTCAAGCCTTTAATCCACTTTGAGTTAATTTTTATGGTACAAGATTGTGGTCCAGTTTCATACTTTTGCATGTGGCTGTCCAGTTTTCCCAGCACCATTTTTTTTTTTTTTTTTTTTTTTCCAGCACCATTTTTTGAAGAGACTGTCCTTTCCTCATTGCATATTCTTGGCTCCTTTGTTGTAAATTAATTGACCATATATGAACAGGTTTATTTATGGGCTTTCTATGGTGTTCTATTGATCCGTCTGGTTCAGTACCATACTGTTTTGATCACTATAGCTTTGTAAACTAATTTGAAATCAGGACGTGCAGTGCCTCCAACTTTGTTCTTCTTAGGATTGCTTTAGCTGTTCAGGACTTTGTGGGTCTGTACAAATTTTAGGATTGTTTTTTCTATTTCTGTGAAAAATGCCATTGGAATTTTGGTAGAGATTGCTTGCTTTGGGTGGTATGGACATTTTAACAGAATTCTTCTAATCCGTATGCATGGAGTATCTTCCCATTTATATGTTGTCTTTGATTTCATTCATCAGTGTCTTGCAGTTTTCAGGTGTATGACTCTTTAACCTCCTTGGTGTTTCTAGGTATTTTATTCTTTTTGATGCAGTTGTAAATGGTATTGTTTTAATTTCTCTTTCTGATGATACTTCATTGGTAGTATATGAAAAAACAACTGATTTTTGGATATTGATTTTGTATCCTGCAACTTTACTATAATGTATGGGATGTAATATTTACATGCATTAGAACCTCACAAGGTAATAACTTTTGCCTTAAAACTTGTCAGATATATAATATTTCCAGTGCTCTGTCATTTGGTATGTAATTCGTTCCAATTGATACAGTTGCCCTTCAGCCTCAAGAACTGCCTTTAACATTTTTGCTGATCTGCTGGTGA
Organism: Neophocaena asiaeorientalis asiaeorientalis; assembly: GCF_003031525.2. Lineage (NCBI taxonomy): Eukaryota > Metazoa > Chordata > Mammalia > Artiodactyla > Phocoenidae > Neophocaena > Neophocaena asiaeorientalis. The sequence continues at coordinate 1,280,083 of NW_020174421.1, read as the reverse complement.
TGAGTTTGAAGGTTTTCTTTTTATCAGAAATGGGTTTTTTTTCCCCCATTCTTGAAAGATATTTTCATTGAATTTATTGGTCTAATTGGTCTTATTCACATGTTTGCCGCCTTTTTCAATGAGTAAAATTCTGAGATGATAGTTTGGGGTTTTCCCTTCTCTTCTTTCAGCACTTTGCAAATGTCGTTCCACTGTATAATCTGGCCTCTGTAGTTTCTGATAAGTCATGTGTGATTCAGATTGTAGTATGTCATTTTTCTGGGTCTTTATCCTGGTTTTCAGCAGTTTGATACTTTGCCTAGGAGTGATTTTTTTCATATTTTACTGCTTGTTTTTCTCTGAATTTGTAAGTTTATATTATTCACCAAATTTAGAGAAATTCTGGCCATTGTTTCATCACATTTTTTACTACACTGCTTTTCTTCTGGGATTCTAATTACAGGTGATAGACTTTTTTATATTGTCCTATAAGTTTCAGGCTCTGTTCTTTTTTTTTTTGTCCAGTCTTCTTTCCTCTCTGCTCATGTTCTTGAACACATGTATAGTAGCTGATTTGAAATCCTTGTTATCTTGAAGTTAGACTCTGTTGATTGTCCTTTAAGAATGGGTCACATTTTACTGATTCTTCATTGAGTTGAGTCATTTTGGATTGTAACCTAGACACTGTAAATCTGACCTTGTAGAGACTCTGGATTCTGTTAGGTTCATTTATAAAACGTTAATGTTTTTGTTTTAATAGGCAGAGAAATTGTTTTGACTCAAACTCTTGGGCAGCAGTTCAAATCTCAGTTCAGTTTTTTTATCCTTAGCTGAGTTGCCTTGAGCCTGCTGCATTGATGTGTGGGTTAGGGACTGGCCTGGGATTTGGGAGGGAGGACTTAGTATGCAGTATTTGGATGGGTCCCTCTCAGGCCCTTTTCTTTGGGGGACTGTTTCCTCTCTTCCAGTGGTTGATTTCCCCCAACTCTTTTTGTTCTTCAGCCCAGAAAGACTTGATTTTTCCACTGGAGTTTTAGCCACCCCACGTAGATACTTGCCTGGAGCCTGCTCTAGGTTAAGTGCTATTTTTTCTTAAAAAGATAACTCAGTCTCTTGCCATTCCATTCTTCCAGGTGTCTAATCTCTTGAAGAATCCTACTTCTGTTCACTCTCCAGTGCCTTCAGGTCTTTTAAGAGTGTCTGCATTTCTAGTTCATCTGCAGGAAGGGTACTAAAAGCGAAACTGTATATTATCTTTTTAAATAGTTCCTTTAAGTTGCATATTGATTACTAAAGGCTTGATATCTTCTTGTTTTACCATTTTTACCTCCTGCGATGTTCTTGTGTGTCCACCAGAGGGCAGGAGTGGCAAGGCAGAGGGGTCCAGCCTGCAGAAAGGAGCTCTGCTGCAGTTCTCCGAAAAGTCACGTTATTGCTGTTTGGGTCTTCCTGGCCTTGCTTTCTGTTGATGACAGTGTTTTCATGCATTCTACAGACATTTACTGAGCTGCAGGCCAGGTTCCCTCAAGCTAAACACCAATGTGGGATATAGAGTAAAAATCAGTCATGGGAGATTACAGAAGGACAATTATGATACAGGTTATCTGGTGACAGATTCATCATGAGAGGCCGGAGCCAGATGTCACAATAGAGAAGGCACTGGGATCCACCTGGGAGTGTCAGGGAAAGCAGGATGGGAATGGGACCCTGAGCCCTGAAGCATGAATAGTTCGTGTGTCGGGGTTGGGGGCTGGGATGGCAGATGCGATGACATGGATGCAGAATGGTGCAGATTTTGTGTTTGGGGAGCAGTGGGCGTGGTCCCTGGGGTTGAAAGAAGTGTATCGAAGGATGTGGAACCTACAGGGACACAGGCACAAGTCTGAAGGGGCCTTGAGTGGTCTTTAAGAACAGGACGACAAGGGACACACTGTTTGGGGAAGCTCCTCTGAGGTGTGTGAAGAGAGTAGAACCTGGTGAGAAGGCCAGTTGAGACTGGACCACAGCAGGCAGGCAGGCAACAGAGGATGGTGCCCCGAACGCGTCAACGGTGTGGGAACCGAGAAGATGGTCGACTGGGGAGGTGCTTTGTAGGCAGAAGTCACAATTGGATGTGGGCGCTGAGAACAGAGATGGAGTAGGAGTGATCTGGAGGCTTATGTCCCTGGTAACCAGATAAGGCTGGGGGCTGGGGGAGGGGGGCGATCATTTTGGGGTGGGGACCAGAGAATAATGTTTTGAACCTGACGAGTTTGTTAAAGCCAGCGTCCCGCAGACCCTGTTAAGAACTTGCCACTTGAGCGGTCATTTGAAGATCTGCTCAGAACCTTGGGGACAGTGGGCCATGATGGCGTCTGGTCCACAGACTTCTGCTCAAATCCACTCCCCGGTCACCTGTGCTTGAGTCAGACCTGGTGGAAATGGACAGCTCCTGGGGAGCTTTTCTTTGTGCTGCTCTGAGGCCTGCCTCAGGGGCTTTCACCACTGTCTCTGCCGTTGTCCCCTCGTCTGAGAAAACAGGGAACACTGACATCAAGAAGGTCCCTTCCTTGTCTGCCACCGCCACGTACCACGTACCCCATCCCCGCAGCAGCCTGCCCTTTCTGCTGGGATTTGGCTTCATTTCTGCACCTTCCCCGCTCTTCTGGCTTCTCGGGCATCTCTTCCTCTGCAACGTGGGATCACTTATGATTACATAAGCCAAATTTCATTTCAGCGAGAAGGAATGGGAGTTGTCTGTTTGGTTCTGAGTTTCCTCAGGAGCAGGGGTTCGTAACATAGGGGTCTGTAGCTAGAAACTGAAGATGGGGGGGAAATCTTTTTTAACTTTCTGGTAACTGTGTTTTGTAGACCTGTGTGTCTTCTTTTATGCATTTAAAAACATTGTTCCGAGAAGGGTTCTGTAGCACATAGAGTTACGAAGCCCTGCTCTGGAGGGTGGGGAACAAGGAAGATTGGAATGAGACTTGTAACTTTAGGCAGCTGCTAAAGCCTGCTGCTTTCCCTGTGACTCCTAAGTGAAGGCTTCCTGTGGTCACCTTGGCGTCACTGCTGGCCAGGAGGAAGGAGAACTTTCCTGGGTGAACCTCCTGTTGGGACTTTGAGCTGAGGCAAGTAGCCCAGCTTCAGAACCTTGGCGCCCAGACAGCTGGCCCAGAGGACTGCTCAGGCCTACCTGCCCCTGGAGGCCTTTGGAGCACTGCAGGCTCAAAACACAGTGGGGGCCCCGTGGCAGCATATCGTGGAGCAGGCACCGTCCAGCTTGGAAATCGGCATCTGGCCCCTCCGACCTGAGGCTGACCTGGCTCTGACAGGGATGGAGGAAGACAGTGGTTCACCTGCGCCCCAGATCTTCCCACTGTTCTTCTGATCCTTTCTTTCTGCTTTTCAGAAAAAAAGCTTGTAAATACTTTGAGCAAGGCAAAGGGACCTGCCCATTTGGAAGCAAATGCCTTTACCGCCATGCTTACCCTGATGGGCGGCTAGCAGAACCAGAGAAACCTCGGAAACAGCTCAGTTCTGAAGGCACCGTGAGGGTAAGGACTTCGCCATCTCTAGTCAGGAACACCCACCTGTAGGCATTTCCGGGGACTGCTCCTGGCCCCTCCTCGTAGCTTTGGCAGAAGGGCATGTGGTAGGCAAACAGAATAGAAGCTACTCAGCTTTCACGTTGCCTTTAGCAATAACCAAGCATGTTTGCTGGCTGGTTTTGCAGTTCTTTAATTCGGTGCGGCTCTGGGATTTCATTGAGAACCGAGAAAGCCAGCATGTCCACAACACTGAAGACGTCGACATGACAGAGCTTGGGGACCTCTTCATGCACCTCTCCGGAGTGGAGTCATCAGAACCCTGAAGAGTAGGTGGTCGCCCTGCGTCTTCGGCTCCACCAGCCGAGGCTTCCCCAAGCCAGGGTGTGCAGAGCTTCCTTCACGGCAGCCTGGGGTGGCGTGTCACTTGAATTTGAGTGGGGTTGTATTTAATCTTGGTCTCATCCACTCCATTATTACAGCCATGGGAAGAGTGAGGATATAAAATAACCTGAACACATATATGGAATTGCTGCTTCCCTAGTTGCTGTTTATGTTAGTTGCACCTCAAACTCCTCAGGGGGGCCAGCTGACCAGCCAGCGTTTTCACTGATTGATTCAGACCAGCCTGGCTCCCGTCCTCGAGGACCGTGCGCTGCCCCTAAAGCAGCAGATTCATTTATCTTACCAAAGGATTCCTGTGTGGTGAACCTCCCTAGTATACTGAAATAGTGTGGGCAACACTGGATTTGTATTTGCTTTTCAAAAACCAAGTGAGCGCTGCACACCTCAGCACAAAACTCGACTTAGGGCTCTGCAGTGTCCCAAATCAGGGGAGAAGTCTTGTTGCAGGACGTTCAGCAGACAGGTATATGGGGGGGGGGGGGCTCTTGAAGTAACAGGAAGCAGAAATATGGCCCCTCTTTTCCGGTTTGTGGTAGGGTAGGGTCACAATCGGAGTAATCTTGCACACGTGCCTCCAGGGAAACTCTCACCTGCTGGCTTGTGCCCCGAGGGTTCATGTATGTTCTTATCTGTAAAACCTGGCTTTGATTTTAAATTTTATAAAAACAGCACCCAAGAACAGTTTCTGGTTCTTATCTAGCGGTGGTCCTGAAGAGAGTACAAGTCTTCTGTCATCAGTAGTGATTTTAATTGAAGGAGCATAACCTTGTGAATCAGAACACAATCCAAGCCTAAATTATCTATTTTTATAGACAGCTGTAGACACCAAATGTTTTATAAATGCATTAAAGAAGAAAGTCTCCTCTTTACCTGAGTTTGGAGTTCTTTAAGTAAGTAAGTAAGTGAAGGGTGACAAAGGCTGAATTCAATTCCCAGCAGAGGCTCTGGGCCCATTTCCTGTTTCTTGACTTCTGCTCCCAAAGGCATGAACAAAATGGAGTTCAAGCTGTGAGCTCAGGATTACTTTAAAAGGAGGAAACAGCCATTAAACCCTACATTTAATTTATTTTATTAAAATAACAAATTGAATAACTGTATTTTGTCAGGCGCAATAAAAACAAAATTAAACCCAAGAAAACCTGTGTTCCTGGCTTCCTTGATACGATGTGATGTAGGGACAAGGCTGGCGGGGCAGGGGTGGGGGGGCCCGCCCCCGCCCCATAGGGGCAGCTCCTGGAAGACAAATTCAGCACAATGGAAGACTGCTCCCTGAGAGGGCGGAGACTGGGAGGGGCAGGCCAAGCACCTCTTCTGGAAAACCATCCCAAAGCACTAGAGACCTTCAAGAAAAGGCAGTGTCCCCAAAGTCAAGTCCATAGTACCAAAGCAGGCTCCTCCAGACTGCCATGGTCTCGACAGTCCTGGGCTGTTTGGTGCATTATGTGCAAAAACTACCTGTTTGGTGCCACACCACGTATCTCTGAAGAGAAGTCCTGTGATTAGCGTTCCTCGTAGGAGCTGATTTCCAAAATCCACATGTCCCCACGTCACGGCTGGTTTGCCTGCTACCTGCATTTCCCCTCTGAGTGCTTTTTCTTGCCCTAAAAATACTCGAACAGATGGCAGCCACCGGTGCATCTGAAGGAGGCTCAGCTCATGAGCACAGGGGTTGTGGGGGAGCAGGACAAACCAACACTGCAAATGGCTTCCTCCTCCCAGGGCCAGAGGGGTAGAAAAGGCAACGTGAAGTTAAGGCCCTGTGAGTGGTCTAGAAGGTCCTTAGCAGCAGCTTCTCTAAAAACGAGCTCTGTCCCCACAGAAAGGTGATGCCTGCTGACTTCCCTTCCCACCTGGTGGCCTGAGTGCAGGTGCAGAGTCAACTAGAAGACAGGCAATCTAGGGGATGTGGTCAGCGTGCAGGCATTGATGTCCTCGGTATGGGCCGCCCGGTGCAGGGATGGCTCAGAAGCGCTCCGGTTGATTTTCGGTAGAGAGTGTTGGAGCAGCTCAATGGAAGACAGGATCTGAAACAAGGCCATAAAATGCTCTCATGGCAGGGGACAGGGCATTCTGCAGCAGCAGCTCTCAATCTGGGCCAAAGACACAGGCTGTTCTCCCCACCCCCACCTGCATCATCTTGTGCAGAACACAAGTCCCTCCCTATACAACAAACAGCAAGAAGCTTCTCTCCTTGTTTGTATCACTAAGAACTCCTGCTTTAATCAGTTCTAGCACCTTGAGCCAAGTCTTACCTGGGGAAAAAGAGGCCTCTCTTCCTTAACTTTCTTCACACAGTCGGCTACCAGCCTCTTCATTGCTTTGGGGCAGTTCTTGTACAGCTTACTAAGGTCTGGGGAGGCGTACCCTCGGCCTACCATGAAGATGATCTAAGGGAGAGAAAGCAGTTGAGGGAACAGGTGGATGAACAACAGTGAAAGCAGCACCTTCCACCCTGTGTTGCTCAGACGGGCAGAGCCCGGGGGCTTCCACGGCGAGCAGGTCGTTGAGCACCAGTGACGCACCTGATCGCGGTTGCTGATGTGGGAGTAGGGCAGCTCCCCCGTCATAAGCTCGTATAGCACGATGCCGTAAGAGTAGACGTCAGACTGGAAGCTGAACGGGTTATTGTCCTGCATTCGAATCACCTCTGGGGCCTACGGGGACAAAGTGCATCTGTCACCATCTGTGCCCCACAGATGTGCAGGAGCCAGGCTGTCCCTTGGGCTGGGTATGAAAGTCCCCGCCTCAGCCCTGCTGTAGCTCTTTCCCAAAAGGCTCCCACTCTCAGGCTCAAAGGAGCTCAGGAATCCTGTCTCTGAGATCCAGCACTCCCCATCACCTAACTCCCCCCAAGCTGTGCTTCAGCACTTCCTCATTGCCAGCTTCCTCCAGGAAACCCAAATTTGCCCAGGGGCTGCCAACACTACACAGGTGTCACCGAGGTGGTCGGGAAATGTAGAGAAATGCCTGAAGCCTGCATACAGACCTCCCATCACATCACCCCTCCTGGCCCTGCACCCTGCTAGAGGGAGCCCAGCCGCCTCACCATCCACAAGATGGAGCCGGTGGGTTGTTCAACCTGCTGAGAACCACTCCAGCGCGACTTCACTGTTGCCAAACCAAAGTCTCCAATTTTCACCGTCAGGCCTTCATGGAGAAATATATCTCAATGCCTGTTAAGGACTGTGGTTTTAAAAGAATGGTCAAGTTACTTTTGAAAAACTTCCCCAAGTTCTTAACTAGCACCATCTCTCGGCCTCCCATCCGCCCCAGCCTTCTCTGCACTTGATTTGCTAGTGCTTTAGAACGCGGCTCCTTCCAGGAGGTGCTCCGGGCACCAGATTCTCTGGCTCCAGCCGCAACAAGCCAGTTTGCCCCCCACTGCTGCTGCTGCCTCCATTTACACACCTAGGAGCCGGGTCTCTGGCCTTGTGACATTGCCACATAACGTAGGTGCCTTTACGCCCCAAGACTCTGAGCATGGCCTGCATCCTGCCCTCCAATGGCTAACGGAAACACCCTGAGTCCTGAATGCTGTCTGCCTGAAGGCATTTCTCACAGGATAGGTACCACTTGGTGACTTCGAAATCAAAACCAAACACCTCAGTTCTGAGTAAAGAAGCCAGGCAGTTTAAGGCCGACCTGTGTGATCTGCTGATGCCCAGTAGTTCATACCTCCTTAAAATCGGTGGTGTCTGCCTTCATGGTATAATATGTTGGTCCCCAAAAACCCACCACTAAAAGGTATCCTGTGTCTCAGACCCATGCCCAAAATAGGCCACATCCCATCATGCGAGCCAGCACAACTGCTGTGCCTCTCACTGGCCAAGAAGCAAGTGTAGCTGTAGTGCCGCACTCCTTCAAAGAGAAAGGCTGGTGGAGGGGGCAGATGTAAAACTGTTACATTTCACACTCTACAGCAAGAAAGACACCTTTACTCCTTCCCCTTCTGTAAAAGCACGTTATGTCTTGGAAAGGGTTGATTCCAACAGTAATCTCTGAGGAAACCATTTCTGTGCATTCAAGAAACAATTTTAAGTAGTAATTTTTAAAATCTTGCAACTTTTGGCTTGCAGCTACTGTCTGACCAGATATACAGTCCACAAACTAGAAGTAAGCATAAAAGACAAAAGGCCCATTCTCCCAAGTTAAATTTAGTAATAAAGAGCATTTAAAAATTGGCCTGTTTCAAGCATAACCCAAACGGTATCTCAACTTTCATGGAACTCTTTCCAGAGTCACTTTTGCTGAGGTAAACTTTAAAAGTGTCCTAAGTTTAGAACTGAGCAGTCAGATGAAACTACCACCAAAGGATACTGTTGGATTTCATGTCTCTGTGGATGATGTTCTTTGCATGCAAGTAGCTGTGAAGGGAAAATAAGTCTATTAAAACCAGTTTGAGAGATATTGGTAGAAAGCAGCTTCAAGTTACATCTAAGAAGTAAACCACTTGAAGGCCTGACTCCTAGCTGAGAAGTCACTTTCGGGGATTGGCCCTGCACTGGTTCAGCCTGGTCCACGTCAGGACTTATAACCTGAAAGTGAGGCCACAGCACAAACAGGGAAGGTCTTCTTTCAGCATCAGTTTTATTCAAAAAGTAATTCCAACAACCCAAATATCCATCAACTGATGAACAAATAAAACGCTGTATACAATGGGATATTCTTCAGCCATAGAAAGGAATGGAATACTGATACACACTACAACATGGATGAATCTCTCAAAAACACGCCAAGTGAAACAAGCCAGACACAAAAGACTTCATCTAGTATCTTGAAAATCTTCTAAAGTTAGTGGTGATGGTTTACACCTCCGTGAATATACTAAAAAAACTGAATTGTACACTTTAAAGGGGTGAATTTTAAAAGTGAATTTCATCTCTAAAAAATAACTGACTAGTCATTTCTGGAAATGTACACAATGCAAATTACATATGAATTTTAAAAATACAACATGAGATTTTATAAACCACTTGCAAGCACAGCTTTAGTTAAGCTCCTAGTTGTCGGGGGGTATGAGGAGTTCCCCCTGCTCCACATTAGGGGTACTTCAAAGGAAAAGTTTGAGAAGCACTGCCCTGGCTTAGCCAAGAATGAAACGCACACGCACACCCCTTTCACAGAGAAATGTGTCAAAGCACAAAGACCCAAAACAATAGTATTTAATGGAGGTGCTATGGATCACCTTAATTTAAGCATTCTCCAAAAGGAAAAATTACACAGAACGTGACACCTGGTCAAACCTTTACGTGGAATAAGCACACCTGATGGGCTATGCCTCAGACACGATGCCCACCAGAAGGTGGCAACCCGCACTGTGTTGAGTTTCCACGGCATGTGGGATCTTCCCGGACCGGGGCACGAACCCATGCCCCCTGCATCGGCAGATGGACTCCCAACCACTGCGTCACCAGGGAAGCCCCTGTCTGGCTGAATTTTAAGGGCGGTTGCTGGAACCTGAATCTGAGCCCTAAGGGGGTAGCCTCAGCTTGGGCAATAAACCTGAATTTCTTGTTCCTTTGGCCCACCACACAGGTTCATTTCCAGCTGTGCAAAAATATCACAGAAGTCACTTAATGGGCTTGGCTTTTCCTAATCTTGGTTCTGATGTAGGGACAAGTTGATCCTTGGACCCCAGATTTTCTACGCGTCAGGCCATTCACTCACTCCATTCCCTGAGCCGTCTGCCGGGCAATGTCAATCAACTGGAACATCTGGAACTTGGTCTCCTGGACGTGCAGGTGTTTATAGAGGCTGCTGCCCTCGCACCACTGGGTCACAATTGCCAGGTTGTCCTTCGTCATGTACCCCATGAAGAGCAGGATGTTCACGTGCCGGGTTTTGCTGGAGAAGGGAGGGGAGGAGAGAGGAAAGGCTCTGAACCTTCCGCTGCTGCAGAACAGGGAGATCTAGTCTGCTTTCCCACTGTCTCCGACCAGATCCTGCATGTTCCTGACACCACCCATGCTTACAGTCCAGGGGCTGGCAAAGCAAACACAGCCGATTGCTGATGAACCAGCTGGTGTTATGAGCGGATAGAGGGGCTGCCGTCACTGCCCTCAGTGCTGGCCTTGATCGTACAGAGGACGTTCTCTTTCATCAGCATATATTCACCAATCTCCCCACAGGGGTCACAAGGACCCCTCATCTATGGAATCCATCATTATTCAGTTTATTCCTACAAGTGTAAACAGTGACTCAAAGACTTCAAAACTGACGGTTTTGAAGTCCAAATTAAGGCAACTTAGCTATAAAGAGTTTTTGTAAATAATGTGAAAACAGAACCCATCTCTCCCTACATCAAAACAAAACCCAGAGATAGAACCTGGGCTGTTCTATCAGCGTAGTGAGCCCAGAGACCTGAGGCAGTGGAAGGGGGTATGCTCATCAAAGGGGGCTCTTCTAAAGGCTTAATAAGCGCATAAGCTGGAAGAAACCTTCCGCTCCTTTTCACTCATGAGGGAGTTGTTTCAACCATAGGACTCCACAGTGAACACTCACCACCAGTCCCAGCCATCAGCCCTCAGAGACAGGTCATGATACCATACAGCCTACTTCCTCTGCGGTGCTTGTACCAGCATCCACGCCCCGTCCCTGCCACACCAAGGGACAGGCCAGCTTTCTACTCACCGAAGGACAGCCACTTCATTCCTGAAGGCCTGGAACTGCTCTGGTGTGGGGTCAACAACCTTTAGAATCTTTACTGCAACGTCTCCTGCAAATTAGTTTACAGTCAGCGCAGTTGAATGATCTTACTTTGTTATTTTTCATGTACACTAGATCTGAAGAAGATATAATTAATCACTTATTCAAAAATCATATACCTACACAGATGGAACAAATACTATGCAAATTTATGAATTATCAAGTAGCTTAAAAAGTTAGATTATACTACTATCCTTAAAATACCGCCCCCACAGGCCTTGAACCAGCTTGGTTTAAACTGTTCCTGTCAAGCCTGGCATCCCCAGCAGTGAGGTCATGTGTGACAGGTCACAGCCTGGGCCTGTGAAGATGACATCAGCAGATGGATATGAATGGCCCAGCAAATACTGAGTCTTCGGGGCCAGGAGGCTGGGGCCCGGAAGCAGGCCAGTTAGTAAACAGTTGATGCTAAACTCAGCAGCCACATTTCAATGAGACCTGAGAAGCTCCCTTGTACAAATTCAAAGACATATATTGAAATTAACCGTCTCGGCCTTCAGTGCCGTTAGAAAGTAATCCTAATGATTAATACTGATTGCTTACTATACCCTGGCACTGTCTGCTCTCACGGGTATTACCTCCTTTAATCCTCGTAGCTGCTCTATGACGTTAATACTGTCGTCCTCATCTTACAAAAGCAACAAACTGAAGTTTAGTTACTTGGCCAAAGTCATACAGCCAAAAGAAAGTGCTGGAGCCAGGATCAGAACCCTAGTCTGACTCCAATACCTGTACTTCTAACTAAAATACTGACTACTGACTGTCAATCACTGTGAGTAAAAACCAGCCTCTTCATGTAACTTCAGAAACATCCAGGGATCAATTCTACTTTACAGGTGCTACCGATTTAGAAGCCACTTTCAGAAGTGTTATGTCATACTTATAATAGTTGTAAAGCTAGTAAATTACCTGAAGCCCCATTAGGACCTCAGCTTTTCATGACAAATAACTTTACTAAATACAATCATCAAACAAAGTAGGAGTTAAGTTCAGTGGCACTTGGAGGTGACTTAGTTCCTCCACAACTGAGCATGTGCCCTTGGCAGCACCCCCCTGCAGCCTGCTGGAGCACTCATTCCACTTTTGGGGAGCACTAAATGGTACAGAGATGGTTCTTACGATAGGTCCCTAACTGTTGCCCTGTGATCTCTGTTTGTATCATCTAAAGCTAAAATCCCCACTTAGCAGCAGCTTCCAAATTGGTTCTTATCCAGTTCACTGGCACATGAACTTACTGAGGGCCCAGGGCTGCCTGGAAGGTGCTGCTGACTTTGGATGGCAGAGCTGCATATGCTATATTCAGAGCTACCTTATAACTAGGAAGATGGAGCTGGTAAACTATGCAGCCCCAACCTCAAGTTCCTTATGACTGAGTAGAGGGACAGGAGTCTTTTGCATAATTGCCTATTCTGGAGCAGTCAGAGCCAAGACAGGATTGGGGTCGGGGGATGACAGAGGAGGGGAATAAATATCTTGGCAGAGAGGATATAGAAAAGTTTTCTGAAGGAAATGCGATATAAGCCAAAGGAAGGGGCTGTTCTAGACTTGGTACACCAGGAACAAAGGTGAGGTAAGGGGGATGAGAGAAACGCCAAGTTGTGTTTGGGAAACTCTAACATAGCATGTGATTTGACACCTGTAGGACAGGAGGGAGGCCAGGGAGGAGGAGTCTGCTACAAGAATGCAGGTGCAATGCAGGCACATTGGTGACAGCAGGGATAAAAAGGAGGAGATGGAGGCAAGAAACCCTGTGAAGGTGAACTGACTCAATGTGGCAGTCAACTGAGAGGAAGGGCCAGGAGATGGCCAGGCAATAGATGGGGGTTTAAAGGGACAGGCTGGAGATAGGTATGCAGAAGAAAGACTTGGGGAGATGCTGGATGGTCCCTCAGAAGGGGCTGCTTCCTAGTTCATGAGCCTAGTTTTGCAAGCCCTTCCCTTTCTCACAGCTTTTCTCTGGGCATGCTCCAGTCGTCGCTGAACTCACCCTCAGCGTCACCCATTTTGGACCTGATCAGTAATGCAACCTCAGACCTCAGATGATCCATCAGCAGCCAAAGCCTGTTCACAGTGACTCGCTCTGACCTGCTGTCAGCTGAACATCCTCCACCTCTAGCCTCTACTTTCTGGACTCGTGAACAAGACTTATTCCTGTTAAAAGTTCATCCTTTCTTTGTTCTATCATCATAGACACTTCAAATCCTCCCATCTTTCTAAATCCAAATTCTATTATCCAAATCTGCATGACACTGCTGTGTAAGTCATCCACAATACCTGAGTCATGCAAGTCACTAATGGGAAGACTGAACAGGGTCAAACTAAAAACAGAGCCCACGGCACCATAGGGATCCAGAGGCCAGGCAGCTCACGGTTAACAGTTATGGTAACAGATTATGTGCACTTTCTTACTGAAACCCAGAGACCATACTCTGCGTTACAGCACACCCTCATTTGTATGTGTACCCTCCAAGGACTGCCATACCAGCGATTCAGTCTGGTAGGAACAATGGGCAAACACCATAGGAAAACCAATTTCAACTCCTATACAAAATGGTTTTCTACTGGTAGGAAATGCCCAGAGCTAGACTGACTTTTCAGGTAACTCATGAGCTCCCTTATCACTCTGGTTTTCAGGACAAGGCTGGGCAAACCTCCTAAAGGTCTTGCACAATCTGAGACCTCCATTTCACCCAAATGATATCCAAAGTCTTTATGGCACCTTATAACCCACACCCCAGACCTCACTGCTATTAGCCTCTCCCTCTCTCATTCTACTAAAGCCATTCAGACCTCCCTGAGTTCCTCCGACAGGCCAGGTGAGTGGCCCATTTTGCATCTGCTGTTGCTGCTTCCCAAATGCCACTTCCTCAGCAGACTCCTCCCTAACCAATCTACTAAAAACTATGAACCAGGCCTGCCACTCTATACCTGCTTTCCTCCATTTTTCTCCTTAGCACTTAGGACACACTATCTCCTTTGCTTTTCTTGGTTATTATGCCCACCAGAATATCAACTCCGTAAGAGAAAGAATTTTTATCTGTTTTGCTCAGGGCTTCATTCCTAGCCCCTAGAAAAATACTTGGCATTAGAAGAATGCTCACGAAACACTGGCTGAAGAAATGAGTGAATTCTAACACACAACTGTCAGCAAGGCAAGTTATGAATTGAAAAGCTGTCTTTGAAGCTCTGGAGTTAGAAGTGGCCACAGCCTCTAGCAGGAATACCGGGGACTTAGTTGCTCAGCAGTCCTCGGCACCAAGCACATCATGACTAAGTCCACCTCTCCAGCATTCCATGCAATAGGCATTCAGCAACACTGCTTAATAACTACATGAAGTACTCATTATTTGTCAAACCAGAACTTCTTACTTTCCCCTTCACAGTAAAGTCAGAGGCAAATGTAGTACAAGCAAGTTAAGATACATGGCTATTGGGTATCATGTTTTTAATAACATATTAATATTATTCATCTACCATTGAAGAGGGAAGAGCTATTATCACTGGTGAATTTCAAATGTTTTTATCCTTTTTTTTTTGCGGTACGCGGGCGTCTCACTGTTGTGGCCTCTCCCATTGCGGAGCACAGGCTCCGGACGCGCAGGCTCAGCGGCCATGGCTCACGGGCCCAGCCGCTCCGCGGCATGTGGGATCTTCCCAGACCGGGGCACGAACCCGTGTCCCCTGCATCGGCAGGCGGACTCTCAACCACTGCCCCCCCAGGGAAGCCCTGTTTTTACCTTTTTAAACACCAATTAATTTCCCTGCTTTAATCATCTGAGATTGTCTAAAACTTATTATACACACCCCTGCTTTCTAGAATGGAAACAGAATGAACACCATTCCTCCACTTCTTATTGACTCAGTCAAAATGACAAACCTCAGCCTTAGGCTGGGCTGGGGATCCCCACAGATGGTTATACCAGGCTGCTGACTTCACACTGTGGCCCAAGAGTGTTCTCAGGTTTGGGGATCTACTCTTGAGGGGGCTGCTGCCTTCTTCTCATGCTGTAAGTGACCTCGCTGCTAACAGTCTGAGAGCTTCAACTGCTATATTCATCTCTTTTAATGTGTTGTTTGTAATTAGCAGAGGCTGCCAAATCAGACCTCAAATTCATGCCCCAAAGGACACTCTGCACTTGGGCCCAAAAGGGTCTCTTCTGTACATAAAGTAAGTGCGCTGATTAGTTCATGGATCTGAGGCCTCCACTTTGGCTGCTTTAAGACCTTTTCTGTTCACAGCCGACAGGCAGAATTGGCGGCGGAGGGGGGGGAATCACCAAAACAGCTGTAATTTTTAATAAATTGAATAAAACGTTCTATTATTTATAGGAATTAGAAAAGCAATGGGGGGGAAAAAAGGAAGCAAATATAGCACAAAATACTCAATCTAGAAATTACGCTTTCCTTGACCCTCTCATATTCCTCTTCATTCACAGACCACGGCTTGCTTTCTGAGGGGCTAAAAGTCCACTGCTCCTCGCCCCTCTGACTTTTGACACTCTTAAGTTAGAAAAAGTAGAATCCTAAAGCATTAGATGTTAGCTACATCCTGACAGTTGTCTTTATAGAAGGAACACTATAGCAGATACATCTCCTTACCATCATCTAAAAGTTCGAGATTGAGACAAAACGGAAGCTCAAGGCAGTACTGTGGCAAATCTAATGCTCTGAAAAACTATGAGCCCCCAAATAAAAGTGCTCAATCAGAGGAAGCTTAAATTTGGGTGCAATTTAAACTGCATGTATTGGCTTTTAGCTGAGGCTTAAAAACGGATAAAAATGATAAAATGCTCCTAATGGAAGCATTAAAAGCAGTGTTTTCTGCTCCACTTCCTGCAATTACTTATAGCCTTCTTGTCTCAGATACAAGCACTCAATCTCACAAAATTGTGTTTTTCTTTTCTAAGGGATCACCAAGACATTTATGACATCTATGTAGAAAATATTCTGCAACAGCATAATTTCTCAGTGACCCAGGAGGCAGGCCAGTAGTATATTAGACGCAATTTTTGAAAGAAAAGGAATCACCCTACATGTATCTACAAACGTTCAGTCCTTTGCCAGTTCCTGCAAAGAACGAGAAATTTGTCAGATGATTAGTTATAAGTGGAAAATCCACAGTGTTTCTCAGTTTTTAACAACTTGAATTTTAATGCTCTAATGTATTTTACGCTCATAACTTTGTCCATTTATGTATAAAGATAAATACGGTGGCATCCAAAGTAGAAACACAGGCATCTAGGCACCCTAGGTTTTGTGTGTGGTTTTGTTGTTGTTTGCTTTATTAAAATCTGAATTTAGAAGAGATGTCTTTTGGGGAACATGTAGCATTTTCCAGAAAAAAGTCTATTTTCTGGCTGACATCCTGAAGCCAGAGGCATTAAAAACCTGACAGAAATGTTAAGTATGCTGACAAAATACAGAAGCTTTGGCTACAGACCTTAAAATAGAAAGTTTCTTCCAAGTGACAAAGTGTTTCCATTAAAATAAGAATGTCAACTCCCCACAGATTCAAGAATTAAGTCTGTGCATTCCTGTTTATCTAGAGATTCCCACAACCAATCCCAGGGCAGAGCAAAGAGTATCGGTTTTAGGAGGCTCCTGGCTTTCCTGTGCACAACTGTTTGACCATGGGTATGTGAGTTCCCCCTCTTGGGGACCTTGGTTTTCTGGCATGTAAAATCTCTAAGGTCCTTTCCAGTTTTAAGTTTCCAGAATCCATGCCCCTCCTAATAGCAACAGACTCTTAAACACATTTAAGGAGTTTCAAAGCATGTTCCTCCCAGGCGCACACTGTATTTAATCAGTTTTTAAGAGACTGTGACATTTCACTATGGTGCTCAACTCTTTTTCACCAATTTCTCATTATCCTGAAAACGTTTTCATACCAATTATAGCATTGTTGAGTCTTAGAACAGTATGAAACGTCACTGAGATACCATTAAGTTCAATCTTCAGATGCAATCAAGTACCCTTGGAGAGTGCTGCTGTGAGCCTGCCTGGCACTCTCTGGACTGAAATGTGACTTCACCCTGGTAGTAAAGGAAGGGCCCCAAACTTACCATGCCACTTGCCCTTATAAACAGTCCCAAAGGAGCCTGACCCAATCCGAGTGGAGAGCATCACTTCACTGGCTTCTATTTCCCAGTAATAGCTTGAATCTCTCTGTCCACGAGGCCTCTAAAACAAGCAGAGATCACTGTTATACTTCATGGACTGCTAAAAGTCTGTTTAACGAGGGTGTCAAAGAAAAGATCAACCCAACTCCATCCATTCCCATATCTTTTAAAGACAGACATATTAACTATAATTCCAGTTTTTGTCTTTTGAGAAAATACCGTTTTAGTTGTGCCCTGCCTTGCAACAAACCAGCAAGTTTTCCAATGTAAGCATGCCAAAAATGGCATTGATATTTATAATGTATTCATTTAATTAGAGTCCCCCAACCCTAAAGTTAAAGGCGTTCTCATTTCTGACTAAGCTTTTCTTATTGAACCCTAACATGCAAGAGGTACGGTTAACCATACTCACAATTTTATTCTTCTCCTGGGCGCTGGATCCCGGTGCCCGCTCTCTCTGTGCCGGCACAGGGGTTTTGGGCTGTGACCAGCCTGTTGGGCTCAGATTGTTGGGACTGCTGGACAAGGCTGAAGGTGAGGCTTAATAGACAAGACAAACAGAATTCACACATGGGTAAGCCAACAGAAGATGCACAGCATAAAGAGAAAAAGCCCATGACTATTTGCTAAATGACTTAGACAAGTACCTGATTCACCGTGACTTCGAATTGCATCCTGAAACAGAAAAGGAAAGCTGGTCAATTTCTGCACTAGAAAAGATGTTCTCTGGGGGAGGGAAAGGGAGAAGGATTTACAGGAGCAAAGTTGATTATAAAATCTCTAAAACACCAAAGGTCTAATTACATACTCTAACTTTTCTTTGATTAAATTCATCAAATGTCTGTGGCCAATATCTCCAAGATCGTTATCATCAAATATTAGGAGGACTGATGCTAATTTCTCATATACAATAAAGCAGCATTCTTTTTTCTCTCTAGAAAGCAATGCACACTGCAGACTGATACTCTTTAAAGGAAGGCTGGCAAAGTTACTATCAAGGTGAGATCCTTCCAGTGGCTGGGGATCTTGCTCCACTGAAGCTCAAAAAAATAATAATAAAATATTTTTAATGAGGGGTTCAGTGGCAAGTTCACTGTTACTCCTCTAGGAGTTGGATTTGCTATGGGTAAGCACCACGACTACATATTTTATCCAAACCTAAAACCACAGAAAGCCGGAAGGACCGTAAATCCCCTAATCTAAAACCTACATTTTACATATAAGAAAACACATATGAACAGATAAAGGAACATGGCGAGTGTCACACAGCCAGTAGGTGGCAGAAACAGAACTAAAAATCACCACCCACGGATCTCAGCCATGAGCTCATTCATCACAAAATGCTCCTCAGATCTTATGGGTAAGATCTGAAACTAGTTACATTCTACTCAGGTGAGAGGTCAAAGGCTACCTTGAGAATTTATTAAACTGTTTAGGTGGAACAGTTTAAATCACAGGGCTCTCCATGAGACCTAAATCCTCATTTTTATAAATCCTCACTTGGAGTATATAAATAACAATAATAGAAAAACACCTGGTCCCCATATCCTCAAAGAGGATTATTTCTCTTGGAAGTCTTACTCTGTTTTCTTTGTGTAACCACAGTAAAGACAGGATCCTTTTTTTCACACAACTGTTACCAGAATGCTCACACTCTATGACATCTTTACAAGAGATAAGAAGAATCACAGGCCAAGCTGCGCCTCCCCCACTTTCACAGCCCCACCCAAACATCTTCAGAATTTACCAATAAAGCCTGGTTCTGGGGTTCTCAAACCTGGCCAGTCTTCAGAATCACCAGGAGAGGTGTTTAAGAATACAGATTCCCAAGCCCCTCCACCCCACTAGGACTGATTTAAGTATGTCTGGGAGGGAAGGCGGGAAACCTAGGAATCTGCATGCTTTTAAGTATGACAGGATGACTGCCAGGTAGATAAAACTCTGTCCAAAATAACTTGAATTTCAGTAGAATATTTAGCAGCTGTAGCTTTATTATTCAACTAATCTATTCTTTGTTTTTAGTCAAAGCGTGGCACAATGTATTTTTACTGACCAGAAGTACATTCCCATGCACTAGGATTTTTTCTTAATGTTGTAATTTTCTTCCCTGTATCCACTTACATACCTCATACTTAATTCTGTGCTAATTTCTACAGCTGGACTGATTTATCATCATCTCGAAATCTAAATATTAGTTAAAGAGAACTAAGATGGTTTAAACAAAGCAAGAAAGTGTACTTTTAAAATGCTGAATCATATGTGATTTTTAAAAAACAGGAATCAAAATTTGGTCCGCTTCTGAAGTACAGAGAGGATTAAGCACCACAGATGTGCTAGTTATTCTATAATAAAACTTCAAGAATTTTCACCTTTCATGTTCCCTCTAAGTATCAGAGTGTTTATACACGACTAAATCACATATCAGAAGAAAAGTAACTGGTATATTACTGTATTATTATCAGGGCTAGTGACAATACAATAGAGACAATAAAACTCATAGCTTGCATACACGTGACCCCCTCACAATAATCTTGTGATAACCAAAGTGCCCCCAAATGACAAGTTTAGGCCCCACATTCGAAAGCCAACTCTTTTGTTGAGCCCCTCCCACATCTGATCGGTAGGACAAGCATGTCGAAAATGATCTGAGGTCTGACTGAGGTAAGCTGTGCCTGAGGTAGTGGGTGGCCCTGAGGTTTTTCAAGGAACAATTCATGATGTAGACAGAGCACAGCTGTCTTTGATAAAAGCTTATCAAAGGATTTTCAGGGCATACCAACCAAACTGACATATTTTGTTTCTAAACAAAATATAAATAGAATAGTGATGCTGTTGAGCAACAGCTAAACAAATCTAGCATTAGTCTTTAGTTGAAAATGATTTTTAAAAAAAATTTTTAATACCCTTGGCCTCAAAATCTCACTTGAGAAACTGATTTCACCTATCAACAATACCACATAGTTATTTTTTTATTCCCAAATATGCTATTGCCAAAAAAGAAAACATGAGACCAAGTCTGACAAGAAACATAAATTTTAGTGATTGTTTCATTTTTGACAGGCTACTGTCTGACAGTCTTAGCAATCCTGCTACTTTACAAGAAAGCAAAGGCATGAAGAAGAATACCTACTCTTCCCCTCAAACAAAATCGTCTGGACCACGCCCTGGGAGAAGCATTCAGGCTGTTATTCTAGTCCAAAGCAATGAGAAATAAGAAGAATAAAGAACAAAGGAAGTATTTTAAGTGTATTCAGTTGTTAATAAAGATGAACTAGAAAGCAAACCAAACAGAACATACAATAAAGCCAAGAAAAGAAAAAGCAGTTTGAAAACACTAGCTTTGCGCATTTATATCTTCCTAAATACCTGCTTATTAAAATCCTGTGACTCCACCCTCTTATTTCTAAATAAAATCACTTAAAAGTCTTTCAGAGAGTTTGTAGTCCTCTATCACTATTATTTTCTTTGCCACATGAAAAAGAAACTACTCTTTATGTATCTTATTCACTAGCTCACTGAAATCCTATTCAAATCTAACATGGAAACAGTTCAAATGTTAACATTTCTTCAGGAAGTTTCAGTTCTCCATTTGAATGATATACCAACCAGATTAATTAAGCTAGTCTCAAGATGCAGTGAATAAGAAATTCAAAAAGTCCAGAGACCTGACAAAGTGCTGCAACATTCCTTATCAGGTTTGAAACCCAAAACTCTCTTGACACAACCCTCAACCCCACCCAAATAACTAACTGACACTCTTCACCACCCGCAAAGGACCCTATTACCTCAATCATCCTGCTGTCCACGGGCAAGGTGGTGCTGACCATGTGGACATTAGGTGTGGACGTCGACCTCTGCCTCTGAGAGAGGGAACCTTCAGAGGAGGGGCTGGAGGTGTTGAATGTGAAAGCGTGGGGTGTGGAGTATCTGTGCTGGGAACTAGGTGAAAAGGAGAAAGAAAATTCCATGGTTGACACTCAGGCCTCTGTATTGGTAAAGTCTTTCAACTACCTATTTTCTGTTTCTTCTGTTTAGATGCCTTTGCATGCAAATTTTTAAAAAGTAAATAATATATGTGCTCAGAATTCATGTGAAAAGAAATAATACGTTATAAGTTTTCTTCTATTTAATAAATCACCTCTACAGGATACTCCGAATTTTTAGACCGTCTCTGGGAAAGAACAGATTAGCATTTGTCAACCAATACTACCCCCTACTAAAGCTAGATGGAACTTGCCCAGGTTAGTTTAGAGACTAAATTAGAAAACTTTAAGGAAGATTTTTTAGTAGATGGTTAGATCTGCCAAGCATGTCTGCAAACAGGCCAGCATTTTATCCACTGTGCGTTCTCTCCCCCCATAAACAGCTCACAAAATCAATTAATGTGAATTCAGTTTTTAGGTTTCAATACCTAACCGCGAAATTTATCACTGGACTCTTTTACCCAACGCCACTCTCCCACCAACCAAACTGGGAACACGCATTAGGTATAACATTTTCATTATTTGCTCCAAAGATTACTCGGGAGTTTTGTTTAGATTCAAGTAGCACCATGCATAGATTCAAAAGATAAAAGACTTTTTTTCTAAGAGAAATTGCTCTATCACAATTGCCTTTCCAGGCAATTCAACATTAATGCCTTCAGAGGCCTGGTTTCTTCTACCTAAATCTTCAGAAGCAAGTACAGTTTTTCAGTCAGGTTTGCTTTTCAAATTATCAAGAAAAATAAAAGTCATATACAAATATATCCAGATATCACTTCAGTACAAATTCCTTGTTCTGAGATATACTGCCTTTAACAATTTCCATGAGTCTTACAAAGGCCAGTAAATATTATATGATTATATATAAATTAAAGTCAGATATTTTGGACAAAGATGTAGATTTATTTTAGGTTCCAAATTCATGTGTAACAGTAAGGCGTGTGGACTCAACAAAACTCTGATTTTAAAGCTGGAAAACAGAGTAAAGACAAATTATGTGCAAACTCACAGGCACATTAAAACAGATATTCATATTAAAAATCTAATTAGATTCTTTTCAAGATAGCAGTTTATTCAATATTGGGTTGGCCAAAAAGTTCGTTCAGGTTTTGCCGTAAGATGTTATGGAAAACCCCGAACGAACTTTTTGGCCAATCCAATACCATGGTTTTAGCAATGCAAGGCCATAATAAGCATTTCAAAGTTGAGGGTTTTATTCTTACCAAACCATTGTATATCGTTTTGGGATGCTTTCCCTGAGGCTCATTGCATACTGAGGAAGGCAAAATCTCAAACTCTTTAAAATGTAATGAGATACAAGGGACATGCTAGGATAATAGAATAAATTGTAGTCAGAGTCACTTTCCAGAGTTTAACAACTAGAGGACCACAGAGAAAAAGTTCTGTTTTGCTCTAACGCCAATGCTGAGTTCCACAGAAGCAGCAAAGGGTTTACACAGAGAAAGGAGGGAACGCAAGGGAACTCTTGTATTCATGCTTTCAATCCCACCTGCCCCAATAAAACTTTCCAAAAGCTCTATTTACAATAGCCCGGAGATGGAAACAACCTAAGCGCCCATCATCGGATGAATGGATAAAGAAGATGTGGCACATATACACAATGGAATATTACTCAGCCTTAAAAAGAAATGAAATTGAGCTATTTGTAATGAGATGGATAGACCTAGAGTCTGTCATACAGAGTGAAGTCAGAAAGAAAAAGACAAATACCGTATGCTAACACATATATATGGAATTTAAGGGGAAAAAATGTCATGAAGAACCTAGGGGTAAGACCGGAATAAAGACGCAGACCTACTGGAGAACGGACTTGAGGATATGGGGAGGGGGAAGGGTGAGTTTTGACAGGGCGAGAGAGAGTCATGGACATATACACACTAACAAACGTAGTAAGGTAGATAGCTAGGGGGAAGCAGCCGCAAGGCACAGGGATATTAGCTCGGTGCTTTGTGACAGCCTGGAGGGGTGGGATGGGGAGAGTGGGAGGGAGGGAGACGCAAGAGGGAAGACATATGGGAACATATGTATATGTATAGCTGATTCACTTTGTTATAAAGCAGAAACTAACACACCATTGTAAAGCAATTATACCCCAATAAAGATGTTTTAAAAAAAAAACAAAAAACTTTCCAAAAGAAAAGCAGTAGGTAAAAAAAAAATACCTAACAGGCATCCGGGAGACAGACTCTCGCATCCGACGCATTGTCAAAGAAGGCAGTGCTGGGAACCCACTATCACCAACAATGGAATTTGGGAACAGCCTAAATGAAATCAGAGGAAGACTGGTTTATAGACCTGCAGTAGTAATTTTACAGTCAGTCTGCCTGGCCTTGCAAACTCACAGCTACTCAAACTCAACTTTTCCTGGTCACATTTTACTGGACCATTTCAGGCTACCCAGGGTAAGGGGGTACCCAAGTGACTGGGTTTGAATGACTACAGAATGTGAACAATCTTGACCGGCCAATGAGCACAGAGTCTCTCTAGTGTGCATTTCTAGGGAATACTGGCCAAATGTCCAGCCATATCAAAATAACGTGTTCTTTTAAGCTAGAGTAGGGCAATTCATAACCTGTATCACATAGAGCTTTTCAGAAACATTCTGTCTTAGAAACGCACAAATGAAAAGACAGAAATATGAAGGATAGATCACCTTCAGCACCAAAAGTCATAAATAAGAGGAAAAGTGATATTAACTGGGCATCTTCCCTCCATGAGATGAGCACTTGGTGCCCAGTAAGTTCACGTTATCTCAGTTAAGCCTCAAAAGAACACTGCAGGGCTTCCCTGGTGGCACAGTGGTTGAGAGTCCGCCTGCCGATGCAGGGGATGTGGGTTCGTGCCCCGGTCCAGGAGGATCCCACATGCCGCGGAGCGGCTGGGCCCGTGAGCCATGGCCGCTGAGCCTGCGCGTCCAGAGCCTGTGCTCCACAACGGGAGTCTACAACAGTGAGAGGCCCGCGTACCACAAAAAAAAAAAAAAAGAACACTGCAACCACGGTAATACCCCCGTTTTTCAGATGAGTGAGCTGAGGCTCAGAGGGGATTACAGATAGTTAATGACAACATTGAGATTTTGACCGATGTCTGCTGGACTCCAAAGTTTGTGCTGTTTATGCTACCCAAGCTCTCTTTGCAAAAGCAACACGTGACTACCACGTAAGCAAAAAAGATGTTCCCGTGGTAGTTTAATGATAACGTTTCCTTAGTTTTTCTGGTACCTTCAAAATAGGATAAAAGTTCACCTTTGACTTTTCATATCCCTGTTAATAGTTTTTAAGAGGTTCTCTGGAATAGGTAACTTTTAATTTAAACCTTACTAAAAAAAACCAGTTTGTCTATATGGAATATATTTTAGTAACTGGTTTGTCTCCTGAGGGATACATGTGTTTTTTAAGGTTTACTGTAATATCATTTTAAGACTAATGTTTTCCCTAGTTTGAGGTGAAGAAAACAGCACCAACCACACTTTCTGCTCCTTCTCGATGTCAGAGGTCTGTTCAGTGTTGTTTAAGAGTAGACAGAGTACTGTCTACTAGCAACCTAGTAAAAAAAAATCGGGGGGGGATGGGGGTTCATATCCCTCTGCTCTTTGCCTTACTGAAGCACAGTATATCAATCTCTATTTGACAGGTAATACTCCTACCAACTCGTTTTAGAGTGTTATATACCACCTTAAAACTTGCTAGTTTCAGAACTGTCATGTTTCTAAAGTAGATCGTTTCCAGATCATGATAATTCACTTAATAAGTCTAAAACCCAGACTTGTCAGTCAAATATACAGTATGCATCCTCAAAAGGGGTTTATATCTCCCTGCCCCCTTATATTCTTTGAAAAAAGAACAATGCCTTACAAGAGTTGTCTGATATTACTCCAGTCCACACACATAGTAGGTACTTTGGTGCTACAATGCTCGTGAAACTTGTAGCCACAAGTCTGACATCTAAACCCATTTAGCAG
This sequence comes from Neophocaena asiaeorientalis asiaeorientalis, assembly GCF_003031525.2. Classification (NCBI taxonomy): domain Eukaryota; kingdom Metazoa; phylum Chordata; class Mammalia; order Artiodactyla; family Phocoenidae; genus Neophocaena; species Neophocaena asiaeorientalis. The sequence goes on along the minus strand of NW_020174421.1, from coordinate 1,255,383 downwards.
GAACTTCTGACAGATGTCACAGAAGGCAAGTTTCAGGAAGGTCTTCCGAGCCTGGAACAAGAACAGAGGTGTAAATTATACTGAATAAACAACAAAATAATTTCCTTCTTGACCCCCAAGAGGTTTTATGAGAATGGAGAATCACACGTCCAACATTTGTAAAATTCATACACAGAAATTAAAGTACATCTGTGATCTAATGACACCTAAATTGCTTTACCGTAAACAATGGCACAGCTTTAAACAATCCAACAACATATATACTTATTATCTCTGAGAAATTCCTATTGTGCCAGCCAAAGCACCCAGCATACCACAAAGAGAGAAGAGATCTACAACTTACAAAGTTGTGTGTTGTGAGTGGAACATGATCCAGGAAATCTACTTGAAGTTCCTCTCCAATCAACGAGGCAGCATCAGTATTCCAATCTAAACGTGCTTTTTTACTAAAGAGGATTTTAAAAAACATAATATGAAAGGGAAACACTTAAATGAGGTGAAAGAGTTGAATACCAGTAATAACAACAGCTACCATTTAGCTCATGCTACATAAACATAAAACTTAACTTAAATCCCAGACAACACTGACATTTAATTCATACAACAAACCTGTAAGGACTTCCCTAGTGGCGCAATGGATAAGACTCCGTGCTCCCAATGCAGGGGGCCCAGGTTTGATCCCTGCTCAGGGAACTAGATCCCACATGCATGCTGCAACTAAGAGTTCACATGCCGCAACTAAGGAGCCCGCCTGCCACAACTAAGACCCAGTACACCCAAATAAATATGAAAAAAACAAAAAACCTATGAAGTGGACATTATTATCCCCATCTTAGAAATGAGAGAAATGGGGCTCTAAGAAGGTAACTTGCTCAAGGCCACACACAGAGTGTAAGGGGCTATTTGGAATCCAGGTCAGTCAGACTCCAAAGCTTGTACTCTTAGAATAAAGTTTTTTTTAAACAATGAAATAAAACAATCTCATGATAAAGGAAACATGCAATAAACTGGACTTTATAACATTAAAATCCTATAAAAATCCTAAAATCCTACAAAATGGGTTACAAATATTGCTACAGTAGCAAAATTTAATCACTAGCCTACTTCAATCTAGAAAATACATAAATAGAAAGGAATCACAAATAAAATGCACTTTTCTATGAAGATTGGGCTCAAATCTGTAGAACTGTCTGCAGAGTCTATACATATAAATTGATGAAAGACTCAACTGTCTTAAAATTTACTCTGAAACCACTCTTACTGTGCCTAAACAAGACAGAAAAATAGGTACATTTAAGTAAAAATTAATTCCCAGTTCCTTCCTCATGTCTTATCTAGTTTATCTGGCCCATTTCCTGAAGGAAGAATATTCTCAGGTAGGGAGAGAACACCACATACACAGCACCATTTTAACCTCTCCCTTCACCTTCGAGAAGTCTATTAGAGCCACCTTTCTCATTACATGGCAGTAAATAATCCATCCCTTAATATATTTCCCTATACAAGGTCTGGGAAACCCAACATTACTCCAAAGTCCTGTTTTGCCCTAATGAAGAGGGAGAGGGTCAGTCCTGTTTCCTGATCAGTCTTGAGGTGCCATCCATCCAAAAGAGAACCTAGGGTAGCTTCAAACAAATACAGCGTGGACAAGAGTGGCTCAAGCCCCTCACTGTCTCAGAGTCTCTCTAGTCTTTAGGGAGCACCAGGCACTGGCTTGGGGACCAACCTGGGACTGTACCCACATGAAACTGGCATCTGCTTCAAAGATTTTGCACTTCAGCAAAAAGCCCCTAAGCTGAGAGGAATAACATAAACAGATGAATTTATGCTCACCCTTTTTGTTGCAGCAAAAATAGAAATGAAACTTTTCTGATAAACAAGGAAAATAAACAATGAACAGCCTGGGGAAACAGCATAAACAGGACTGAAAGAGTTAAGCAATCTTGGTTATTCTTTAGCTGTTACTACTAACAAACACTTGTAGCTAGACTTGTCCTTCACAAAGCTAAACAAAGCTAATTACTCTCTGATTCCATATGAATTGTTCCCTGCACCTGGCATTTATTCTGGCTGCATTCTTTTGTAGCAAATCACCCCTTGTAGATGTTTACATTCATAAAGTAGGTCACCCGGCTGATAACCCAGAGATAAATGGACCCAATTACCAGACTGCCTGATGCCAAGGGTGACTGTTTTAAAATACTGCAAGAAGAATACAAGACCTTCACCACTTTCATCCTTATCACTTACCTGGACTGCTAGTTCCACCTGTAACACCCCCTGTAATTCCCCAGGACAGGGGGACACAGTTCTTGAGGCTCTAGCCTGCTGTGTCTTCCCTTTGCCTGGCAAAGAAAATGAAAAGCTTCTCTATTTCTTACCTTCCAAATCTCTGTCTCTGTATTTTTATTCGGCATCAGTGAACAGGGAGCCAACTTCTGGCAACATTTTGAGTACTCATTACCTAGGCTAGTCTCTCAAACTAGGGAGCCCCTTGAAATATAAAAGATGTAAGCTAAAGATCAGTAACAGAACTAGCACTTTCCAAGAAGAAGGTAAAATTAAGGTTGTTATCCCAGATTTGGGGGGAAACAGTAACAGGTAACAGTCACAGATGGCTCTGATGCTACGGGGTATTACTCCTAGACTTTGAGGCGATGCCTCTATCTTGCTACCACCATTAGGAATAGGATGAACTACACTGATCCTCCTTGAAGCAGAAATTCTCCTGCATCTTTTAGCCCTGTATCTGTCAAACTGCTGGGATTCAGTAAATATTAACTTAATAAAAATGAGTGAATTATAAAAGTTAATCTCTTAAAGACAGTATTCTTTAACTATAAATAATAATGAAACACTTTCTGAGTACCCGCTCTGTTAACTGCATTATAGCAAACACAAAAATCTTGCTCTTGAGAAACATACCATCTGACATTACTGTTTCCTTCTATGGAAACACTACCCAACAACTAACATGTATTTTATATTCCAATGCAATGTTCAAGCAAAATTTTCAAGTTCTTGGTATCTTATTTTTCTGAATTGTCTCTTTATAAACAAGGGTATTCAAATATTCACTATTCTATAGGAAGCGAGTACAATTTTTTTTTATGGAAACACTTATTATTTGAAGCTAGGAAATCCTTACTAGTATGAAGGAAGAGCTGGCTGACTTTTGAGTTCTTACCCCTTGTGTTCGTGGAGAAGTCTGAAAACTGCACAGCACTCTGGTTGCAGGCCCCTCACCTTGAGAGCTTTCATAAGGCAGTCTTGCAAGCTCATTCCATTCCGCACATTGACCTACAAACAAAGGATCACCTTTAGAACCAACACAGGCTGCACAAGCACATCCCTTGGAAAGGTGAATACAGAAATAAATCCACCAGTCTGTAAGGGTATATGTAGAAGATTTTATGACAGCATTGCTTGTACAGTTGATCCTTCAACAACATGGCTCTCAACTGCACAGGTCCACTTACACGTGGATTTTTTTCAATAGGAAATACTACAGTACTACATGATTTGTGGTTTGCTGAATCCGAGGATATGGAACAGCAGATACAGAGCACACATACCAAGGGATGACTGTTAAGTTATACTCGGATTTTCAAGTGCACACGGGGTTGGCGCCCGTAATCCCCTTAGTTGTCCAAGGGTCAACAATAATGGCAAACACACACACAGAGGAAGTACCCAGAATGTCCAGCAATAGGTAAGTGCTTGAATAAAGTACAGAACATCTGTATGTGTCACACGGTGCTGCTAATATATTACTTATAATGACTCGTCAGAGGGTGTTCATATTAACTGGGGAAAGTATTTTTCAGAAAAATACAAAGAGTAAGATTATTTAAAGGGTGGGGAACCTATATATGTTTATATATGTTATATGAGTGTGAAAAGATACTCAGCTGTTACCCCTATGAGAAAGTGGTTGGGAGAGAGAAATGATCAACTTTCCCTTTCTACATCTCTAATTTGTTTGACTCAATGAAATGTTCATGCAAGCATAAATATCCGCCAGAAAGGAAAATAAGCCAACCCAACCTATAAACAAACATGAGTTCTTCTGATCAAAACTTTGTATTTCAACCTATTTTCATCAAAATGGCTGATATTCCTAACAAAAATTCCATCTCACATGCACTTCACACTAGGAAGGGCAAGCAGGAAGTGGAGGAAATAAACCCTCTGCCCTGCTGTCAGGACAAACATCACTGCTAGTTTAAATAAATCTGCACACCCATTCCAGACAGCCTTAGCAGTATACGCCCCTTCACATCCCCCTGTACCCAATCCTCAAAAACTCAGCAGGCACTCAGAAGCCTAACAGAGGGACTTCCCTGGTGGTCCAGTGGAAAAGAATCCGCCTTCCAATGCAGGGGACGCGGGTTTGATCCCCGGTCAGGTAACTAGGATCCCACATGCTGCGTGGCAACTAAGCCCGCGCGCCGCAACTACTGAGCTCATGCACCTCAACTAGAGAGCCTGCGTCCTGCAAACTACAGAGCCCACGGGCTCGGGAAACCACGCGCCCTGGAGCCTGTGCGCCACAACTAGAGAAGAGAAAACACTGCACCCCACAACTAGAGAGAGAAGCCTGCGTGCCGCAACGAAGAGCCCACACACTGCAACGAAAGATCCTGCATGCCTTAGGACTTCCCTGGTGGTGCAGTGGTTAAGAATCCACATGCCAATGCAGGGGATAAAGGATCGATCCCTGGTCCAGGAAGATCCCACATGCCGCAGAGCAACTAAGCCCACGAGGCACAACTACTGAGCCGGCGTGCCTAGAGCCCGTGCTCCACAACAAGAGAAGCCACCGTAACGAGAAGCCCACACACTGCGACGAAGGGTAGCCCCCGCTCGCCACAGCTAGAGAAACCCCGCATGCGGCAACAAAGACCCAACGCAGCCACAAATAATTAATTAAAAAATAAAAAACATAAAAAGATCCTGCATGCCTCAGTGAAGATCCCACATGCCACAACTAAGACCCGATGCAGCCAAAAATAAACTAAATAAATAAATAAATCTTTAAAAAAAAAAGCCTAACATAAAGTGTGAGTGCCAGGGTGCTAATAATGGCAACTATATAAAAATTTCACCGAAGCTCTTAAGCATTTCAATAAAAGCCCTATACATTTTGTTTTTAAAGCCAATAAAGTTAATCAAAAGTAAGGCAACTAGACAGTATGGGCTGCAGAGAGAGCAGAATGTAGATTAGCAGTGCTTGCAAACTGCCCAAAGTAGAGTCCTTCCACTGGGTGAAAGTGTGACAGCTGACAGTGGCCAACCCAGCCCCTTCCCAGACGGAAGTGAGTGATGTGTGTACTTATTTTAAAGGTTTAAAATATTTTTAAATATTCATTTACAGTGTTTCACAAGTTTATTTTAAAGGTTTCTTGAAGCAGTGATACCCTTAGAAATATCCCACTAACTTCCAGCTTCCAGACACAAAACAACAAAGTAAAGGGAGAGAGAATGATCTGAACTATGAATACACCAAAAATAAGGACAATGAAAAGTAAATCAACACACACATTAATAGAATCATGACCTGTATCAAACACTGTGCAGTAGTACTTTGAAAACCGTAAAGTGATATCTGTGCTATTTAATCTTCATTAAAAGTCACAGCTCCAAGAGCTAAACAGTTCTTTAAATATCTTCTAATCCAGTGGGGTTCCCAAATGTGGCTGATATTACAATCATCTGAGGAGCCTGTGAAAATATTTTCCTGGCCTGCCCCCTCTAACACATCCATCTGATTCAGTCATCTTGAATGAAGCTCAGGAATCTGTATTTTAAACTGCTTCTCGGGTGATTCCAGTGGTAATTAATGGGCCTCAGCTATGATCCAATCACTCATCCAATAATAATTAACAGCAGCAGTTAGTCAAAGAGAAACATGTTTACAAAACAAATGACAAGAAAAATTCAAAAAACAAGCAACTACTAATTATTCTAAAATTATTTAAATCAGACGTAGATCCTCTCTATCACTCTTCTCTCTACAACTCCCCATGGACACAGGTTGTAATCAGCTAAATCTGACTAATCTCTGGAGCCCACTAAGTGATTATGATAGTCATTCTGGGCTCCAGCAGTGAAGCAACCTGGGGATGATTAGAAACAGCTGCCTGGCCATGCTGGTCAGCAAGTGACTCCTTCCTCCTTCAATGCTCCCCTGAAGCTGGGTGCCTAGTGAAAGAAGGTGGTTCTTCCAGAGACACACAGTCCATCTCTGGTCAAAGAAACAGAAGAAACTAACTTTCTCTGACAGAACCTTCTCAAAAGCTGTCGGAGAAGTCAAGCTTCCAAATCAGTCATCCCCAACCACCAGCTGTGCTCAAATGAAGGCTGTCAAGTATACACAAATGCCGGACTTCCCTGGTGACGCAGTGTTTAAGAATCCACCCGCCCATGCAGGGGACACGGGTTCGAGCCCTGGTCCAGGAAGATCCCACATGCCGTGGAGCAACTAAGCCCGTGTGCCACAACTACTGAGCCTGCGCTCTAGAGCCCACGAGCCACAACTACTGAGCCCACACGCCATAACTACTGAAGCCCACACGCTCTAGAACCCATGTGCCGCAACTACTGAGCCCGTGTACTGCAACTACTGAAGCCCACGTGCCTAGAGCCCGTGCTCTGCAACGAGAAGCCCCCACTTGCCACAACTAGAGAAAACCCATGCACAGCAACGAAGAACCAACACAGCCAAAAATAAAAATTTTTAAATTTTTAAAAAAAGGATACACAGATATAGAAAACACTCAGAAATAATCATAACTGCCATTTTGCTTATGAACATGTAGTCAGCATGAGCCTCATTTCATAAAGGTCAGGAAACAGAGGCTAAAAATATTATGTAATTTGTTTAGATGATACAGCTTATAAAAGGCAATACAGGGATTTAAATTTGGGCCTTGTTGTCTTAAAGGCCCATACACTTAATTATTACGCCAAACTAAGTTTCCCACTCTTCCAGGCAAACTGGTAGATGGGGCTGGAGAAGATAGTGGCAGTAATGCCCAGAAGCAGCACCAGATGATCTTCAGCTTCCCATCACATTCAGACTTCCCACCTGGGCTCTCCACTTAAGGTAAGAAAGAAAATTACTGAGAAATAATGGGTAAAAATCACTTTGCAAATGAAAGACTACTGTTGAAAGATAAGGGGATTATTATTACTATTTATTTTGCCAGCCATTGAACTTTCATTTGTAGGAAAGGGAACAAAAATAAATTTACTCACACTTTAAAATGCCTTTGAGTTTTGCCTTCAGTTCAAAATGTACCTAAATGTACAACACTATAACCGGAAGGCTCTTTAGGGTCACAAAAGAAGTGTAAAGGAAGTTTTAGTAAAGTGGAGAGGTTGAACTGTTAGAAACAAACTGAGAAAACTCTGGACTATACTTGCCAACCTTGGAACCTTGCCTCGCCTAGGTACACAGAATAAACAAAATGCACTGCTTTTACACAAAAAACAGAGGGTGGGAAAGGAGGAGGTGTGGACGTTTTGAAGGAAGGTTTTCACAAATGTCCCAGGCCAAGCAAAATTAGCACAACTTCACTTTTCAGTTTCAACCAGGTGTTTTTTTTTCCCCCCTCCCAGGATAGTAAGAAATTTTTTGAGCAGTAATTTCTTAGAAAAGTTGAGATTTTGTGTCAGAAACTATGCAGGAATAACTGGCTAGTTTAGTGCCCTTGGAAAACAGCTGTGATTTTTAAGCTACCTCCAGCTTTGCCACAAGTCCTAGGAAATTTACCAAAATAATTTTTTTCTAGGTAATTTTATTTCCTTCAATATACCTGTAATACCAAAAAATTTTTAAATGAACAGTTTGCTTTAGTATCAGAACAAAACAATTTTTTAATCACCAGAAATGTCTAAGGGAATTTTTCAAAGAACCCTTTGAAATACATCCCCATAAGAATGTACTATTTTCACCTCACACCAGTGAGAATGGCCATCATCAAAAAATCTACAAACAATAAATGCTGGAGAGGGCGTGGAGAAAAGGGAACCCTCCTACACTGTTGGGGGGAATAAAATTAGTACAGCCACTATGGAGAACAGTATGGAGATTACTTTAAAAACTAGAAATAGAGCTACCCTATGATCCAGCAATCCCACTCCTGGGCATATATCTGAAGAAAACCGCAATTCAAAAAGATACATGCACCCCAATGTTCATTGCAGAACTATTTACAATAGTCAGGACATAAAAGCAACCTAAATGTCCAACAGCAGAGGAATGGATAAAGAAGATGTGGTACATATATACAATGGAATATTACTCAGCCATAACAAAGAACGAAATAATGCCATTTGCCGCAACGTTGATGGACCTAGAGATCATCACATTGAGTGAAGTCAGACAGAGAAAGATAAATATCATATGATATTGCTTATATGTGGAATCTAAAAAAAGGGTACAGGGCTTCCCTGGTGACGCAGTGGTTGAGAGTCCACCTGCTGATGCAGGAGACACGGGTTCGTGCCCCAGTCCGGGAAGATCCCACATGCCGCGGAGCGGCTGGGCCCGTAAGCCATGGCCGCTGAGCCTGCACGTCGGGAGCCTGTGCTCCACAACGGGAGAGGCCACAACAGTGAGAGGCCTGTGTACCGCAAAAAAAAAATAATAATAAATAAATAAGAGTGTACTATCTGTTTAGAGGAAATGTCAGTAAAGAAGACATTTCAGGCAAGACAAACAACAGAATGAAGGCCAAGAGCTGGGATAAAGCAAGGGGTGTGAAAAGAACATAAAGCAATAAAATCTGCAACTGGAAAGCCAATTAACAAAGACCCTAAGTGGAATCCTATTACACTGCTGGTGGGAATGTAAATTACTGCACACACTATGGAAAAGAGTATGGAGGTTCCTTAAAAAACTAAAACTAGGGACTTCCCTGGTGGTGCAGTGGTTAAAGAATCCACCTGCCAATGCAGGGGACATGGGTTTGAGCCCTGGTCCAGGAAGATCCCACATGCTGCGGAGCAACTAAGCCCATACACCACAACTACTAAGCTCTAGAGCCCTTGAGCCAGAACTACTGAGCCCGCACACCACAACTACTGAAGCTCGCGTGCCCTAGAGCCCACGCTCCACAACATTAGAAGCCACTGCAATGACAAGACCACACACTGCAAACGAAGAGTAGTCTTCGCTCGCCACAACTAGAAAAACAAAGCCTGCATGCAGCAACAAAGACCCAACATGGCCAAAAATAAAAAAATAAATAAATTTATTAAAAACACAAACAAAACTAATACTAGAGTTACCATATGATCCAGCAATCCCACTCCTGGGCATCTATCCAGAAAAGATGAAAACTCTAATTCGAAAAGATACATGCACCCCAGTTGACAGCAGCACTATTTACAATAGGCAAGACATGGAAACAACCCCAATGCCCACCAATGGAATATTACTCAGCCATAAAAAAGAAATGAAATATTGCCACTGAAGAATACCATACTGGGATTTCCCTGGTGGTCCCATGGTTAAGACACCGAGCTCCCAATGCAAGGGGCCCGGGTTCAATTCCTGGTCAGGGAACAAGACCCCGCATGTCGCAACTAAAGATCCCGTGTGCCGCAACTAAGACCCAGCACAGCCAAATAAATAAATACTTAAAAAAAAAAAAAAAAAAAAGAATACCATACCAAGTGAAGTCAGACAGAAAAAACAAATATTATATGATTATCACTTAAATGTGGAATCTAGAATACAGATGAACCTATACACAAAATCAAAACAGACTCACAGTCATAGAAAACAAACTTACTGTTACCAAAGGGGAAAGGTGGGATAAATTAGGAGTATGGGATTAAAAGACACAAACTACTATACATAAAATAGATAAGCAACAAGGATTTACTGTATAACACAAAGAACTTTTCAGTATCTTGTAATAACCTATAATGGAAAAAATCTGAAATTTTATATATATATATATATATATATATATATATCGGAATCACTTTATACCTGAAACTAACACAATATCATAAATCAACTATACCTCAATTAAAAACAAAAAAACAGGTACAACTACAAAACACTAAAATAAAATTTTAAAATAAAGACTCAAGGTGACAGTGAAGATTTTGCCTGCCTATAAGATGGGCAACATGATCCATAACGTTTTCTATAGGGTGATGGACAACTACATTTTCTGAGAGGAATGTTCACGTACCACTGTTCTTTGCTTGTTTGGCAAAAAAACACGGATAGTGTTGCTTGTCTTAGAAGGGTCCGTAAGTTTGCCATCATCTGATGCCCGACGCTGATAGCCAAACTGCTGAACTATTGTAGGGGAGATGCAGCTGGGGCCATCAAACACAGCGTCTTTGAATCCAAAACCATTGCTGATCGTCTTCCAGGCCCCCTGTATGTGCTCCATTGATGCAGCTTACACAATACTTAAACCTGGTAAAAATAAATAGACAAATAATTAGAATTCCTGAATAAAAGTAATTAACAATACAATATACAGAGTAATTGTGAAAACAGTAGTATGTGGGCTTTCTTGTAGGTGACATCTTCTGCTTAAATAAATTACTCAGAAAACTTCTATTTTAGTGTATTTCCATAGAATATTTCATAGACAACTCAAAAATTAACAAAATGGGGATTAGAGATCTAAAGACTCATCAAGGGTTATACCACCCGTTAAAAGCCAACCTGGAACTATAAGCCCAGGTCTCTTGACTTATTCTAATATTGGGTGGGCCAAAAGGTTCGTTCGTTTTTTTCCATAAGATGGCTCTAGTAGCACTTAGTTGTCTTTAACTTCATTTGAAACAATTTTGTTAGATTGTATGTGACAGCTGTCATATCAGCGTGCATTTAAAACAAGACATCAGGGGCTTCCCTGGTGGCGCAGTGGCTGAGAGGTCCGCCTGCCGACGCAGGGGACACAGGTTCGTGCCCCGGTCCGGGAAGATCCCACATGCCGTGGAGCGGCTGGGCCCGTGAGCCATGGCCGCTGAACCTGCGCGTCTGAAGCCTGTGCTCAGCAACGGGAGAGGCCACAACAGTGAGAGGCCCACGTATCGCAAAAAATAAATAAAAATAAAACAAATAAAACAAGACATCAAAATTGGTGAAATTTTGTGTAGCCATTTTAATATTGAAGATGGAAGGAAAAGAGCAACATTTTTGGCATATTATGCTTTATTATTTCAAAAAAGGTAAAAATGCAACTGAAATGCCAAAAAAAGATTTGTGCAGTATATGGAGAAGGTGCTGTGACTGATCAGACGTGTCAAAAGCGATTTGTGAAGTTCCGTGCTGGAGATTTCTCACTGGACGATGCTCCACAGTCGGGCAGACCAGTTGAAGTTGACAGTGATCAAATCGAGACAGTAATTGAGATCAACGTTATACCACGTGGGAAATGGCCGACATACTCAAAATATCCAAATCAAGCACTGAAAATCATTTGCACCAGCTTGGTTATGTTCATCGATTTGATGTTTGGGTTCCACACAAGTTGAGCGAACAAAACCTTCTTGACTATATTTCCGCATGCAATTCTCTACTTAAACGTAATGAAAATGTTCCATTTTTGTTGCTGTTGTTGTTTTTGTTTTTTGCGGTATGCGGGCCGCCGTGGCCTCTCCCGCTGCAGAGCGCAGGCTCATCGGCCATGGCTCACGGGCCCAGCCGCTCCGCGGCACGTGGGATCCTCCCGGACCGGGGCACGAACCCGTGTCCCCTGCATCAGCAGGTGGACTCCCAACCACTGCGCCACCAGGGAAGCCCAAACGTTCCGTTTTTAAAACAAATTGCGACAGGCAATGAAAAGTGGATACTGTACAATAACACAGAATGAAAGAGATTGCGGGGCAAGTGAAATGAACCACCACCAACCACACCAAAGGCTGGTCTTCATCCAAAGAAGGTGATGTTGTATATGTGGTGGGATTGGAAGGGAGTTCTCTATCATGAGCTCCTTCTGGAAAACCAAACGATTAATTCCAACAAGTACTGCTCCCAATTAGACCAACTGAAACCAGCACTCGACAAAAAGCGTCCAGAATTAGTCAACAGAAAACGCATAATCTTCCATCAGGATAACGCAAGACTGCATGTTTCTTTGATGACCAGGCAAAAACTGTTACATCTTGGCTGGGAACTTCTGATTCATGCGCTGTATTCACCAGACATTGCACCTTCAGATTTCCATTTATTTAGGTCTTTACAAAATTCTCTTAATGGAAAAAATTTCAATTCCCTGAAAGACTGTAAAAGGCACCTGGAACAGTTCTTTGCTCAAAAATATAAAGAGTTTTGGGAAGATGCAATTATGAAGTTGCCTGAAAAATTGGCAGACGGTAGCTGAACAAAAGGGGGAATATGCCACTCAATAAAGTTCTTGGTGAAAATGAAAAGTATGTCTTTTACTTTTACTTAAAAACCGAAAGCACTTTTTGGTCAACCCAATACTTTTTCAATTCCACTTCTCTCCTTTTGTTACTGTATATTAAGTATGAGCAACTATACTTGAGTATGAATAACAATTAGTACTATGAGAAATTTTAAAAAAAAAGTGTAAGCCATAACTTTCTGCCTTTGAAGAAGGAAAAGAAACTAGTATTCTAGGATGTGTGTTAGACACTTAATATATAATCTCATTTAATCTGTGTAAGGACCCCAAAAGATTTTAAATCCCTTCCTCCAACCACCCTTTATTTTTTAAACAAATAAGGCACAGAAAAACCATGCTACTTGCCCAAGAACACCCAGGTGATAGGTAAAATAACCAGATTCTGTATCTGTTTGTATTTAAAGTACACGAACTTTCCAACATAACATTCGGAGTTCAGTTTTAGTGCAGAAACAAACCTTATAAACCAAAGCAAGGAGAGACAGCTACCTAACAAAAAATAATCAAATGTTTTAATTGGTCAACAAGAAAACTGCAATGAAAGTCCATAGACAGTCACACAATGACAATAAGTCAGATACTCTGCAGTAAGGACGTACAATGCCCTGACGCTGATTGGGAATCAGCAACCATGCATAAGTGAGAGATATTTATTTCCTCCTGTAGAAAACAGTGAGGTTGACAGGGAATCCCATCCTTCCCAAGCCTTACTCCTTCAGAAACTTGTTTTATCTTATTATTAGCATTATTAGCAATAGTTACCTTTTACTAGGTGCCTACTATTATGAAACAGTATATGCTGCATACATCCCACTCATATTACCCAACCTGATCCTTAGAGGATACTCTAGGTAGGAATTACATCCCCATTTTTATAGTTGAGCTTTAGCGGGCAGAGGAGGGATTCAGAATTGAGCAGCTCTATCTGACTCCAAAGCCCTTAACCTTCTCATATATAACAGTGACACTTGAAATCATTTAGTCAGAGCTAAAATGGCCTAGAGTTAATCCAAACGTCTTGTTCTTAACCAGAAGTTTCTGTCTGAATACCCACTATGTACTATGCTCTTTCTCACATCACATGCCTGAAGCAAAAGGGGACAACACATATTAACTATTCTTAGCTGACAGCTGAGAAAACTAGAAAAGTTTAGAGACTTAAGATCACTACCTGGCATTACTCTCACAGTCTTGGCTCAACTTTTTTGGAGGAGAATATGGTAAGAAACTATTAAAGTTTTGAAATGTTCTTAAAGACTGATCTGGTAATTCAATATCACTCTAGGAATGTATCCTACAGAAGTATAAGGCAAGTGTATATATATGTATAAACATCTTCATTAGAGCATTGTTCATATCCTTAAAAAATTGGGGAGAACACCAAATACTTAACAATAGGGAATTAAACAAATCATGCTAATTCCCACGTGATAAGTAAAGTAGATCTGTAGGTGCAAAGGTGGAAAAAGCTACCCAAGACAAAACAAAAAATGACACCTCTTTCATACTAATCTAGAAAGAGGGAGGGAAATCTAGAATCATAAAGAAGTGGGAGGGGCTTCCCTGGTGGTGCAGTGGTTAGGAATCCGCCTGCCAATGCACGGGACATGGGTTTGAGCCCTGGTCCGGGAAGATCCCACATGCCGCGGAGCAACTAAGCCCGTGTGCCACAACTACTGAAGCCTACACGCCTAGAGCCTGTGCTCCACAACAAGCAAAGCCACCGCAATGAGAAGCCCATGCACCGCAACGAAGAGTAGCCCCCGCTCGCTGCAACTAGAGAAAAGCCTGCGCACAGCAATGAAGACCCAACGCAGCCAAAAATTAAAAAATAAGTAAAATAAATACATTTTTTAAAAAAGTAACACAAACCTATTTTTTTAATTTAAAAAATAAAAATAAATAAAGAAGTGAGAAAATATAGAATAATAAAGTACCAATATTTCAACAAGATGATTAAGGAATTTTAACTTTTTATATATCTTTTTGCTTTTTTATTTTACTATTTGCTACAAACATCTATAAGCCTATTTTATTTATGCAAGGGGGAGGGGCAGGACAAAATCCTACAGCCTTCAAGTGGCAGGGCCATGACGCACTGCCTCCCATTTCTGGCACCTCTACCCAAGCCCCAACACACTCCTAACTCTAAAAGCTAAACTTCTTTCTGAACATGTCAAGCTTCACACCTCAGCACTTCTGAACTTCCTGTTCCCTTCATCTAGAAGGCGAAAACCTCCAAAAACAAGCAAGTTGGCTTTTTCACATCATTAAGGTCTTCACTTAAAAGATCCCTTTAGAGACACCTTCTCTCTCCAACCTAGTCAGAAGACCGCACTCCCCTACCGCCATCAAATAACCTTTATTTTCTTCATGCCACTTACCACTAATGTTAACTGTCTACAGATTTTGGTCAGTACCTCCCACCCCCTTTCTGCTCCATGCCAAGCTTGCCAGTACCTCCTGCCAATCTTGTTCACTACTGTATTCTTAGCCCTTAATACAGTACCTGGAACACAAGCACTCAAATATTTATTAAATGAATTCAGCTAGGAGCCAGAATAATGCTGCAAAAAATATAATTTTTTTAATAGAAAAGACCTGTCAAGAACTAGTAAATGTGAATTAAATCTCCAATTGGTAGTACGCCTTTAAAAAATACCTTTTATTCAGCAAAAGACAAACTGCAATAAATTGCATTCTGTATTTAATTGTGAGGGAAGACTGTATTACAATCTATTGGTTAAAGAACGCACTTACAAGACTTAACTGTAGACTAAGTCCAAGATCATAGTTATTTTATGACAAATTCTAAGTTTTGTAGGCACTTGGAAAATAACAGTGCTGGTGCGTAGTAGAGAACATACTACAGTAACTGTTCATAAAAACTGATAAAATAAATGCAAATCCAGCTTAATTCTCAAGTTTTTGATTATCATTCATAATTTTTAATTTTCCATGTCTATATCAAGACCACTTACAGGCTGAGAAGCACACGAAGGTAGTGCCTCCCAACCTTTTTCATTTCACTCGTAGAAAATGATGGATCCGATTTGTAAGGTATGCCTACATAAGCAGACAAGCCCAGAAAGGCCAAGGCCCCTACCAGTTGCCCCAGGACTGACCTGTTTATCATAGGAAGCTCTAAGGCAAGGTACTCTGTTATCAATTAACAAGAAAGGGTACACATCTAAAAACAAGAAAGAAGCATCTTCTAAAAACCATACAGCAGGACTTCCCTGGTAGCACAGTGGTTAAGAATCCGCCCACCAATGCAGGGGTCACGGGTTTGATCCCTGCTCCAGGAAGATCCCACATGCCACGGACCAACTGGGCCCGTGTGCCACAACTACTGGGCCTGTGCTCTAGAGCCCATGAGCCGCAACTACTGAAGCCCGCGCACCTAGAGCCTGTGCTCCACAACAAGAGAAGCCACCACAATGAGAAGCACATGCACCACAACAAAGAGTAGCCCCCACTCGCCTCAACTAGAGAAAGCCCACACGCAGGAACGAAGACCCAACACAGCCAAAAATAAATAAATAAATAAATAAAGAGAGGAAATTGTTCATGTTCAGAGCAATTTTTAAAAAAAGATAACTTCGGTAACAAAAAGTTATATGGAATCTAATTTTAAAAGCTCATTTCTGTCCAATGATTAAAAAGTAATCTTTTTAAAATAACTTCACATATACAAAACAGTAGCTTTATTATGACAAAAGTTCGCTGACCTTAAACACTTACATGTTTATAGTTATATATGGTGAGACAGCCTGAGAATTTGTATTCAACAGACTACACATTTACCTTTTACCAGAAAGGACACAGCATATTCATAATTTCACTTATTATGATAGCGAAATTCTATAAATTTAGGAAGTCTGCAATTTACTTAACATGAATTCTTCTAGCCTATTCTAGAATAGGATATTCTAAAACACTCTAGAATAGGCTAGGCTCAACTGGTTTTCAAGCTGCTTCCTTCTGCATTCAGCCCTCCTCTCCTCCAACCACCCCCATTACAGAGCACCTCAGAAATCAAAAAGCCTAGATCCTACTCTACTTTGCTTCCTCCACTACTCTTCCATTAAACATTTGCCACAATGGGCTTAACCCCAGATTCAGTCTCTGAAAGACACCAGGGGATGGATATCTTATGACAGAAAACGGGACAACTCATTAATTGCTAGATATCTTAGCTTTCTGTAGTCACACACTCAACATTTGTCAATCATGAGTAGATCAAAATTTCTCTAAATTTATTTTTTCTAGCACAATTTCTGAAGCTGGCAGGTTCCATAGGTTCACCAAAGTTTCCCTTTTATTGACTTCATGCTTCATTCTGTCACACAGGAGTCTGAAGATACATTCACTTTAGCCATGTAATTCATGATTTTTTACAGTTTGAACTTTTTTCAAAGCTACATCTTTCTATACCAAAATGTCTGTTTTTATTATCATAGTTCACCTCTCATAATCATTCAACCTCATTTATTCTCTACATGAATATTCCTTTTTAGAAAGTTAGAGAATGATACCTTTTCTACATCTAAGTTAAAAAGTGGTTTATAAATTCTAAATAGTACTGAGTTTGGGAGCAAACAAAATAACCAAAATAGAAAGACACATAGCCCTGAATTATGCAGCAAGGGGACTCAAGGAAGAGTCAAAGACCAAACCCCTGAATCTTGAGGTCCATTTCAGTTGCCTTCTTTGGGCCCTTTTGGTTGGTGCAGTAGTGCTCCACCTTAGAAAGTTTTGCTTTCTGCAGTTTCAGTTACCAGTGGTCAACCATGGTCTGAAAATACTACATGGAAAATTCCAGAATGAACAATTCCTAAGTTTTAAATCGCATGCTTTTCTAAGCTTTTTGATTTCTAAGTCGTGTCATGAAAACTCACACCAACCCGCTCCCTCCTGCCTGGGATGTAAATCACCCCTTTGTCCAGCATATCCACACAGTATACTCTACCTGCCCTTTAATCATTTAGCAGCCTTCCTGGTTATCAGATGGGCTCTCAGTATGGCAGTACGTGTGTTTAAGCAGCCCTTATTTTACTTAACAATGGCCCAAAAGTGCAAGAGTAGTGATGCTGGAAATTCGGATATTCTCTTACTGTGCCTAATTTATAAATTGAACTTTATCATAGGTATATATGTATAGGATAAAATAGCACAGAGTTCAGTACTATCTGCAGTTTCAGACATCCACTGGGGGGGTCTTGGAAAGTATCCCTCACAGATAAGGAGGAACTACCATATAACTAAAATAGCACCCAATATGTTTCGAACAAGGACAGAATAAGTACCTTCTTAATAGCCAGCTTCTTCAAGGAAGACTTCAAAAACTCAAGTCTCTTTCTTTCCTAGACTGTAACTCAGCACTTTTTCAAGCTGTAGAGAATGACCCATAAGTGTTCAGAAAATCATTTTGGTGAGTCATGACCAGCTTTCTTAAAAAATAAGGCAGAGCACAATATATCCACATAGTACTACAGGTAAGTACTATTTTGAGAAAACTTTAATTCAGGTACACACACATTATAAAATGTATTCCTTAGTGTGGAACACTACTAAGTTTGAAAGCAATTCGTGTAATTCTAAAGCCCAGAATTCCTACCAGAGCTTCCACTGATTTCCCAAATGCATTTATCCACACAAAAAACATCTTCTTGCACTGAATGATAAATTTTTTTAAGGATCCATCTAGTCTTAAATTGTCTTTCTTAGCTCTACCAGTGAACTCTCTTCATGTGTGTGCTAATTCCACCTTACGTTACATTTTAAAATAGTCATTTCTGACGATCCAAAACCTATGGGATGCAGCAAAAGCAGTTCTAAGAGGAAAGTTTTTAGCAATACAAGCCTACCTCAAGACACAAGAAGAATCTCAAATAAACAATCTAATCTTACACCTAAAGGAGCTAGAGAAAGAAGAAGAAACAAAACCCAAAGTTAGTAGAAGGAAAGAAATCATAAAGATCAGAGCAGAAATAAATGAAATAGAAACAAAGAAAATAACAGCAAAGATCAATAAAACTAAAAGCTGGTTCTTTGAGAAGGTAAACAAAATTGAAAAACCATTAGCCAGACTCATCAAGAAAAAGAGGAAGGGCTTCCCTGGTGGCGCAGTGGTTGAGAATCCGCCTGCTGATGCAGGGGACATGGGTTTGTGCCCCAGTCCGGGAAGATCCCACATGCCGTGGAGCGGCTGGGCCCGTGAGCCATGGCCGCTGAGCCGGCGCGTCCAGAGCCTGTGCTCCACAACAGGAGAGGCCACAACAGTGAGAGGCCCGCGTATCGCCAAAAAAAAAAAAAAAAGAGGGAGAGGACTCAGATCAATAAAATTAGAAATGAAAAAGGAGAAGTTACAACAGACACCACAGAAACACAAAGCATCCTAAGGGACTACTACGAGCAACTCTATGCCAATAAAATGGACAACCTAGAAGAAATGGACAAATTCTTAGAAAGGTATAACCTTCCAAGTCTGAACCAAGAAGAAACAGAAAATATGAAGAGAACCATCACAAGTCACATTAAAAGGATCATACACCATGATCAAGTGGGATTTATCCCAGGGATGCAAGGATTCTTCATCATATGCAAATCAATCAATACGATACACCATATTAACAAATGGAAGAAGAAAAACCATCTTCTTGGTTTTACATGAGGTTTACATGATCATCTCCATAGATGCAGAAAAAGCTTTCGACAAAATTCAACACCCATTTATGATAAAAACTCTCCAGAAAGTGGGCAAAGAGGGAACCTACCTCAACATAATAAAGGCCATATACGACAAACCCACAGCAAACATCGTTCTCAATGGTGAAAAACTGAAAGCATTTCCTCTAAGATCAGGAACAAGACAAGGATGTCCACTCTCACCACTATTATTCAACATAGTTTTGGAAGTCCTAGCCACGGCAATCAGAGAAGAAAAAGAAATAAAAGGAATACACATTGGAAAAGAAAATATAAGACCGTCACTGTTTGCAGATGACGTGATACTATACACAGAGAATCCTAAAGATGCCACCAGAAAACTACTAGAGCTAATCAATGAATTTGGCAAAGTTGCAGGATACAAAATTAATGCACAGAAATCTCTTGCATTCTTATACACTAATGATGAAAAATCTGAAAGAGAAATTAAGGAAACACTCCCATTTACCATTGCAACAAGAAGAATAAAATACCTAGGAATAAACCTACCTAGGGAGACAAAAGACCTGTATGCAGAAAACTATAAGACACTGATGAAAGAAATTAAAGATGATACAAACAGATTCAGAGATATACCATGTTATTGGATTGGAAGAATCAAATTGTGAAAATGACTATACTACCCAAAGCAATCTACAGATTCATTACAATCCCTATCAAATTACCAATGGCATTTTTTTACACAACTAGAACAAAAAATCTTAGAATTTGTATGGAGACACAAAAGACCCCAACTAGCCAAAGTAGTCTTGAGGGGAAAAAACGGAGCTGGAGGAATCAGACTCCCTGACTTCAGACTATATATCATATACCCAGAAAAAGCATAATTCAAAAAGACACATGCACCCCAATGTTCATTGCAGCACTATTTACAAAAGCCAGGTCACAAAAACAACCTATATGCCCATCGACAGATGAATAGATAAAGAAGATGTGGTACATATATACAATGAACTATTACTCGGCCATAAAAAGGAATGAAATTGGGTCATTTGTAGACACGTGGATGAATCTAGAGACTGTCATACAGAGTGAAGTAACTCAGAAAGAGAAAAACAAATACCGTGTATTAACGCATGCATGTGGAACCTAGAAAAATGGTACTGATGAACCAGTCTGCAGGGCAGAAACTGAGACACAGATGTAGAGAACAAACGTATAGGCACCAAGGGGGGAAAGTGGCGGGGTGGGGGGGTTTGAACTAAGAGATCAGGATTGACATGTATACACTAATATGTATAAAATGGGTAACTAATGAGAACCTGCTGTATAAAAAAATAAAATTCAAAAAAAATAAATAAAAATACAAGATTAATATAAAAAAATAGTCATTTCTGCTACTTCATGTGATTCTTCCACTTTTCACATATTGCACTGCCAAGCAGACTCAAAAAACCTCAGTATACTAAGTTTTCATTCTTTCCTCAGGTACCATTAGTTATTCTGTGACTTTATTTATCATTCAAATTTACTGTGAAGATATCTACTTTAATGGATTCACTGACAGTAACCTGAGACCATTCTCTAATGCTTATTAGGTTACATGGTTCACTAACTTTTAAATATGACATTTTTAAGGCACAGAACTTATATACCCATGGTTCTCACACTATGACATCTCATTTACTAAATTATTTTACCCTATGTAGAAGTTTCAGCATTTTGTTCTCTCTCAAAATAGCCATTCCTCTTTACCTTTTCATTTATCACTTCTTATAATGATCTTTATTGCTGTAAGGTCTTGTTTCCTGTTCTTTTCTGCTTTTAAAAGAAAATACCAAATAAGAGTGTGGTGTTACATCTATTTCACTGAACTTAATGTAGATTCCACTCCCAATTTAAACCCTTCTCCAAAGTGCACACAACAAAGATTATACTCACTCACAGTCTTGTAACTTTCTTTTTAACCTTCTCTTCTTGATCTTCAGAGATCCAGTCTCTGTATAGCATGAGAACCTTCAAAGGTACAAAGTAGGTTTCTGGAAGTCTTCTTTTGAGGGGAGCCCCTGAGTAGAATTCTATACACCTCTATTGAGGCTTTGAGTCCTCTGTGATGTTCTTCAGGTAAAATTCTCCCCATAAAGCCTCCCTTCTTTGCTCCCTTATTCATAAAGAATTTACCACTCCCTCCTGTTTTTTATGTTATTCACATGTATATTAATAGCCCTTCCCACCCTGAACTGTAATTATTTATTTACATGTCTGCCTCCCTACCTGACTATAAGCTCCTTGAGGATAGAGTACATGCATGCTTCTTTGTTCTCCTTTGTTTCCCCAGAACTTAGCAGGACATGTGACTCACAGTAGCTATTCAACCAAGACTTCAAAACCAATGTGCTGGTAGTTGCAGAATCCATAATACATTAAATTTATGTAAATTATTAAGGAAAATGGCTATTTTAATATGTAATATAAAATTATAAACAGAAGCAAGCATTCATGAAAAACACAAATACTAACAAAAACTAGCTATCTGAACAATAACAATAGTGGTTTGCTCTGTTTTGACATCTGCCAAAACTCACTAGGAAACAAGATATAGTCACCAAATAATTAATTTCTTAAAATTCTGTACCAACTAAATAGTAAAAATGATAGTAATATTAACTAACAGCTACTGAGTTCTTGACATTTCAGTATGTACAATACTACTGAGTAGATACTACAGTATATATAATAATATTGAATTTTTCACATATCATTATGTTAGTATCAGTTCTTTAAACATAGTATCTCATTTAAGCCTCCCAAGAACTCTATGAAAGATACTATTATCCTGATTTTGGAGATGAGGAAACTGAAGACCACAAACGTTAAATAAAATTATCCAAGATTACACAGAGAGCCAAGATTACTGACAGAATATCTAAGGTCAAAAGTACTCACAAGTTTTACCAGAGCTTTATCACACCATCATTCTTTATTCTTAAGGCAGATAAGATCAGTGCAGTTGTGAGACAGGCTGTTGCTCAGATGAGGTGCCAGATTTCAACCTTGTGGCTGCCTGCTCTAGCTTCCTGCTACTGGCTCTTTCCTTCCACTCTGGTCATTTGTTTTTATTACACTTTTATTTAAGATGATATAATTAAATTTGGGCAGGGGAACAGAGGAGAAAAGTTATCCATAGCCTTATTCATCCTAACAAAACATTTTTTTGATATCATCTTCTAATATTAGAAGCACAATACATGGATATCTGCTCAAAATATACTTCCACCTTCTATTAGCTGTGTGGCCTTTTGCCAAATTGCTTAACTTCCCCCACACCAATTTTCTCACTCAATCTCTCATGCAATAAACATTACTGAGCAACTATTATGTACCAGTCACTGCTTTACTCTAGATGCTTGGGTTAATTCAGTGAGTTAGAGACAAAGACCCCTGATCTCAGGAGAAGCATAACTTCCAGTGGAGGACACACAATGAAGTGAATTATATAACATGACAGTGGATGATAAGTGCTGGGGGAAAGGAGACAAGTTGCAATTTACATAATGAGGTCAGAGTAGGCCTCACTGAGGAGGTAAGAGCTGAGATCACAAGTCAGTGAGTTTGACTTGCAAGTAGCTGGGGGGGACAGTCAAGGCAGAAGGATCAGCCAGTGAAAACCCTAAAGCAGGAGTGTCCTGTGTACAAGGAATAGCAAAGAGATCATGGAGTTCAGTGAAGTGAGAGGACAGCTGGGGGAGGAGGAACAATGTGGTTAACATACTGTTTTGTAGGTCACCGCTGTAAGGACTCTGCCTTTCACTGAGTGAAATGGGAAGCCACTGAAAAGTTCTGAGCAGAGGAGACACACAATCTGCCTAAGGTCTTAAAAGGCCTAGTCCAGCTGCTATATTGCAAATAAACTACGTAGGCAGTAAACACACAATTATGGAGTTCAAAAGATGTCTGCGCTGAAGGATTAACTGTAAAAAGGGATAATAATACTCAGAGTTGTCATGAAAATTGTTCAACAATGTTTGTAAAGTATTTAGCACTGTGCCTGACACTGATATTGTTATAGCTTCTGCCTCAGACAAGGACACTCAGCATAGGAAATGAGAGGGTAGAAAATGAGCCTATGCCTCAATGAGCCTCGTAGACAGCATCAGCCTAAAAGAAAGGGATTCTCCTAAATCACATGAAGGGGACAGTCCTGCTAGCTGAGCCATGGACCTTTTGCTATTTAGCAATGGTGTCTTTGGGGCTAATTGTGGCCTTAATCCTTGTCCATATGTGTACATGTGCACAACTGCAGTCTAAATCCACATCCTATGTTATACATTATTCTCCTTCCAATTTTAAATATTTCAGTTATTTGTCTAATCATATACCCCATTGTGTTGGATGTAATTCATCCTTAACCTACTTTTTAATATCTTTATATTAGAGTATAATTGCTTTACAATGTTGTGTTAGTTTCTGCTGTACAACAAAGTCAATCAGTTATATGTAAACATATATCCCCATATCCCCTCCCTCTTGAGCCTCTCTCCCACCCTCCCTACGCACCCCTCTAGGTCGTCACAAAGCATCAAGCTGATCTCCCTGTGCTACGCAGCAGCTTCCCAGTAGCCATACATTTTACATTTGGTAGTGTATATATGTTGATGCTACTCTCTCACTTCGTCCCAGCTTACCCTTCCCCGTCCCCGTGTCCTCAAGTCCATTCTCTACGTCTGTGTCTTTATTCCTGCCCTGCCACTAGGTTCATCAGTACCATTTTTTTAGATTCCATATATGTACGTTAGCATATAGTATTTGCTTTTCTCTTTCTGACTTCACTCTGTATGACAGATTCTAGGTCCATCCACCTCACTACAAATAACTCAATTTTGTTCCTTTTATTCCATTGTATATATGCATCCTTAACCTATTTTTAGTCCTTAAACTATTTTTAAACTATTTTTAAACTATTTTTAAACTATTTTTAAGTCACATATTTTTTCAGATTTAAAAATCTCTGAAATCAGAACACATCTTAAAAACAATGCTGTGCCTTATTTATCCTAACAGAGAACCTTAAATGAACACCTCAGATATACAGGTATTTTGCTTAGCAACTAGGTGTGAGATTACTGGGTCAAAAGATAAGAATTACGGATGAGTGCTGCTACTGTCATGTTTTCAATATTTTAAAATTGGTCTGGGGTGAATTTTTGTTTTTAAGATAAGCTTATTTGCTGAAGCAACTGGCTGCTATTTATTTTCTCTGATCTTTTTTTTTTTTTGAGGCGGGGGAGTAAGGTAAGTTTAACCAGGAAAAGGAAGGTTGTGTTGTTTCATTTTCTTAGAACTGACAAAGGTTTCTAAAAGTTTAGAGAGGGTAAAGATACTGACTGATAAAGGCAACACCAGTGGGTGTAACTTTAAGAATTTCACATTAGGTCAGCTTTCCAACAGCAGGTTAGGTGTTAAGTGAGATTATTTTGTGTTTTTTTTATACTCTATCGAAGAAAAGTAGAACTCAACAGCCTAATTCCCAAAGAGCTCTCTGAAACCCTTCTAAAAAGGTGGCCGCCTAGGGGCTTCCCTAGTGGCGCAGTGGTTGAGAGTCTGCCTGCCAATGCAGAGGACACGGGTTCTTGCCCAGGTCCGGGAGGATCCCACATGCCGCGGAGCGGCTGGGCCCGTGAGCCATGGCCACTGAGCCTGCACATCCGGAGCCTGTGCCCCGCAACGGGAGAGGCCACAACAGTGAGAGGCCCGCGTACCGCAAAAAAAAAAAAAAAGGTGGCCCCGGTCTTTATTCCTGGAAAAGGTAAAAGGGAGGGTCTCTAGACTGGGGGATTTCAGGTACAGTTGAGAGCATGGATGCTATTCTGAAAACTATGAATGCTTAAATACGAAGACCAAACAGCCTCTTCCATAGCTGGGCAACCAGGCGCAAAAATACTGACATTAGTTCCCCTACCTTATAATGAAGCTCAAAGACAGCAAGCCTAACCCAAGCATTCCAATCAGCTGTTTAATACTGTCCTTTTAAAAATAGACTGCCAAGGATTACACGACATTTTAGGAAAGCTTCTAACATGTATGATAGAGACCAACACACACAGGCAACACACACACACACCTGAATGACTTCAGCTATCATATTAACTGGAATTATCAGAACGTAGTCCATCAAATGCCTATCACATTAAATTTTACAATAATGGGGTAACAGAAAATTCTACTAACTTCTACAGAAAAAAAAAAAAAAATACAAGGGATCGGGAATCAGAATGGCTTCAAATTTCTCAACCCTGCAAGCTAGAAGACATAATGAAGCAAAGTCATCTAAATTCTGAAGGAAAAGTATTTCCAATTTAGAATAATCAGCAAAACTATTGTAGTAGAAAGATATTTTCTGCCATTCATTACCAAAAATATTTTACCCTTCACTATCCCTGTCTCGAGGGATTTTTTACATGAATAAGAGTAAATCAAGAAAGAGATGGCATATAGGAAAAAGGGGATCCAACACAAGAAAGAAACTAACAAAATCCCCAAGAGGTCAGTGGAGGGAAATCTCTGGATGATATTTGTGCATCAAGAACAAGAATCCATAATTTTGTGACCCTTTCTAGCAACCTCAAACTATCACCAACAACACTCACCAAGACGATGCCTTTTTCTTTTCTTCACAGACAGAGAGAGGGGAGAGAGGAAAGGGTGGGGTAGAGAAGTGGGGGGAAAGAAGGGATGGAAGGAAACAGCTCACATTTTTAAAGTTTTACATGATCCTGTACTCTCCTTTTTTTAATTGAAGTACAGCTAACTTACAGTGTTGTGTTAATTTCTGCTATACAACAAAGTGATTCAATTATACATATATATACATTCTTTTTTGTATTCTTTTCCATTATGGTTTATCACAGGATATTGATTGAATACAGTTCCCTATGCTATATAATAGGACCTTGTTGTTTATCCATTCTATATATAATAGTTTGCATCTGCTAACCCCAAACTCCCACTCCATCCCTCCCCCACCCCCTTGGCAACCACAGGTCTGTTCTCTGTCTGTGAGTCTGTTTCTGTTTCGCATATAAGTTCATTTGTGTCATATTTTAGATTCCACATATAAGTGATATTATATGGTATTTATCTCTTTCTTACTTCACTTAGTATGATAATCTCTAAGTCCATCCACGTTGCTGCAAATGGCATTATTTCGTTCCTTTTTATTGCTCCACTGTGTGTGTGTGTGTGTGTGTGTGTGTGTGTGTGTGTGTGTGTGTGTGTGTGTATTTTCTTTACCCACTCATCTGTCGATGGACACTTGGGTTGTTTCCATGTCTTGGCTATTGTGAATAGTGCTGCTATGAACATAGGGGTGCATGTATTTTTTTGAATTATAGTTTTATCCAGATATCTGCCCAGGAGTGGGATTGCTGGATCACATGGCAACTCTATTTTTAGTTTTTTAAGGCACCTCCATACTATTTTCCATAGTGGCTGCATCAACTTACATTCCCACCAACAGTGTAGGAGGGTTCCCTTTTCTCCACACCCTCTCCAGCATTTGTTATTTGCAGACTTTTTAACGATGGCCATTCTGACCGGTGTGAGGTGGTACCTCACTGTAGTTTTGATTTGCATTTCTCTAATAATTAGCGATGTTGAGCATCTTTTCATGTGCCTGCAGGCAGGCCATCTATATGTTTTCTTTGGAGAAATGTCTATTTAGGTCTTTTGCCCATTTTTCAATTGGGTTGTTTGTTTGCTGTTGAGTTGTATGAGATGTTTGTACATTTTGGAAATTAAGCCCTTGTCAGTCGCGTCATTTGCAAATATTTTCTCCCATTCTGTAAGTTATCTTTTCATGTTATTTGTGGTTTCCTTTGCTGTACAAAAGCTTGTAAGTTTGTTTACGTCCCGTTTATTTTTGCTTTTATTTATACTGCCTTGGGAGACTGACCTAAGAAAACATCGGTACACTTTATGACATGATCCTATGCCCCTTTAAACACATTCTCCCTTGTAGAGGAGTTAGTGAGACCTGTGCTGGGTCTTGAGACATTCTGGGTGGTTGATCAACATGAACAGAATAGTCAGTCTAGCAGTATACGGTTTCCCAAAGCATGGGCCATACGTTATTCATGGTTTACAAAAATTATTTTAGAGGATTTGTGGACATGACATAAAATAACATTAAATCAATCAGAAAAAGATTATGATAAGGAAGCATTATCAGTTTGGTATCTTTAATACCTCTATAACACTTCTTAATCTCCCTTTTTAATTAAAAAAAATAGTTTTCAAACTCAAAGCCACTACAGACCCTAATATTTAACTACAAATTAATACTGTTTTTATTTTATTAAAATAGCAGCAAAGGAATGTAGTACTATATGTGATTCCTATTCTCCTGGCAGCTTCTTCTGGATTCTTTTTTTTTTTACATCTTTATTGGAGTATAATTGCTTTACAACGGTGTGCTAGTTTCTGCTTTATAACAAAGTGAATCAGTTATACATATACATATGTTCCCATCTCTCTTCCCCCTTGCGTCTCCCTCCCTCCCACCCTCCCTGTGGATTCATTCTGACTGTGTATTTTGGACGTGCTTATAATATAGTTCCCTCCATTTTTGTGCAAAAGAAGTCAACACAAGAGAGTGAGTCACAACCATCCACCCTTGATACATCACTACATTTCCAGCAAAGAAGCTTGCACCTGCTTTGCTCCTGCAATTTAGGATGAGGCTATCACCTAGCCTTTATCTCTATAACTCAACAGCCTCAAACTACTTCACTTTTTTTAAAGTTCCAGAGAATCCCCTGGCAGTCAGTCCAGTGGTTAGGACTCCACAGTGGGCACAAGTTGGATCCCTGGTAGGGGAACTAAGATCCTGCAAACCTCAGCATGGCCAAAAAAAAAACAGTGAGCTATTTAAGAGAAAATATTAAATAAGCACTACTATAGGTGGTTCTCTGTTCTAGTAACAGTTAGGAAGATGATACTTGAATGACTGAAGTTGTGAAAAACTAGTCTAGCAGAGACTATACATTCTTTAAATTAATGACCTTGTACTCTGCCATTACTTATCTATCAGGCTTTTAAGCAAGTCTGATCAATAAAACGCTAGTAATCAAATCTAGAGTGTTTCTCAGCCTAATGCTCCTTCTCCCTTCCTCCTAAAGAAACTTTGATTATACTGCACTTCCAGGGGTTTCTTCTGTCTCCAACTGTATCTCCTCTACCTTGTTTATTGGCTTCTAGTCTTCCTCCTGCTCCAACCATGGATGTACCTCAAGGCTTCTATGTTGCTATACTTTCTTAGTATTCCACAGCCTTTCCAACCTGCCTACATACATTGCCTCCATCAATGAAAAGTGTGGTGGACAACTCTATGCTGTCTCCCAATCCCACACTCCTCTTTTGAGAACATCCTTCCTTCACCCATAGGAATAAGCCCTGAGCAGTGATGTTTACATTTTTATATTCATGATCCTGCCCCTTTAGAACCCACTACAACTGAATGGAGCAAGGATCCAAGCTGGGAACTTGATCTGGAATTGAGAGAATATATAAACTCAGAAGGTATAAGAATGTTGGTCCATGGAGGTCCAAAGCAGTAAAAGCAAGTTTGCTGTTAAGACAGCAATATTCTCCAAACTGACCTACAGATTCAATACAAGCCCTAACAGAATAGGCTTCTTTACCAGCTTCTTTGTAGAAACTGACAAGCTAAAATGCATATGGAAATTGACCCTAAAATGCATATGGAAACTCAAGGGAGCCAAAACAGCCAAAATAATCTTAAAAAGAACAAAATTCGAGGACTCATACTTCCCAATTTCAAAACTTATTACACAAAGCTACAGTAATCAAAACAGTGTGGAACGGGCATAAGGATAGACATATAGATCAGCAGAACTGAACTGAGAAGGGTGCCAAACAATTCAGATATCCACATGCAGAAGAATGAAGCTGTACCCCTACTTAAGAGCATATACAAAAATTAACCCAATGGATGAAGACCTAAATAATGTAAGAGCTAAAACCATAAAACTATAAAACACTTAAAAGAAAACAAAGGAGTAAATCTTGATGACCTTGAATTTGGCAGTGGTTTTTAAGATATAACACTAAAAGCACAAGCAACAAAAGAAAAACAGATAGGGACTTCCCTGGTGGTCCAGTGGATAAGACTCCGTGCTCCCGGTGCAGGGGACCCAGGTTCAATCCCTGGTCAGGGAACTAGATCACACATGCATGCTGCAACTAAAATCCAGTACAGCCAAATAAATAAGTAAACAAAATATTTTTTTTAAAAAAGGTAAATTGGACTTCAACAAACTTAAAAACTTTTCTGCTTCAAAGAACACTATAAAGAAAGTAAAAAGACAACCCAAAGAACGAGGAAAAAATATTTGCAAATCATGTATCTGGTAAGCGACCTGCATTTAGAATACAAATATTCTATAGACTACAGAATAAAGAATTCTTAGAACTCAATAATAAAAAAAACCCCACAATTTAAAAACAGGCAAAGGATCAGCACATTTTTCCAAAAAAGATACAAGAAACAGCCAAGAAGAACATGAAAAGGTGCAACATCACTAATCATTAAGGAAATGAAAATCAAAAACACAATGAGATAGCACTTCACATGGCTATTATCAAAAAGAAAGAAAGAAAAAGAGAAGGAGGGAGGCATTGGCAAGGATATAGAAAAACTGGAACTCTTGTGCATTGCTGATGGGAATGTAAAATGGTGTAGCTGCTACAGGAAACAGTATGGCAGTTCCTCAAATATTAAAATTAGAATTACTATTGAATATATGATCCAGCAAGTTCACATCTGGATGTAGACCCAGAAGAATTGAAAGCAGGAACTCAAAATATTTGCACACCCACGTTCACAGTATTATTCACAACAGCCAAAATGTGGACGCAAGCCAAGTGTCCACTGACCAATGAATTGATAACAAAATGTGCTATATACATACAAGGAAGTATCATTCAGCCTTAAAAAGCAAGGAGATTCTGGACGTCCCTGGTGGCACAGTGGTTATGAATCCATCTGCCAGTGCAGGGGACACGGCTTCGAGTCCTGGTCCGGGAAGATCCCACATGCTGCAGAGCAACTAAGCCCATGTGCCACAATTACTGAAGCCCACACGCCTAGAGCCGGTGCTCCACAACAAGAGAAGCCACCACAATGAGAAGCCCACGTGCAGCAACGAAGAGCAGCCCCCGTTCACCGCAACTAGAGAAAGCCCGCGTGCAGCAACGAAGACCCAACGTAACCAAAAATTAATTAAAAAAAAAAAAGACTAGCCAGATTAAAAAAAAAAAAGGCAAGGATATTCTGATATATGCTACAACTTGGATGAACCTTGAGGACATTATGCTAAGTGAACCAAGCCAGTGATAAACGGACAAATATTTTATGATTCCACTTACATGACGTACCTAGAGTAGTCAAATTCATAAAGAAAGAAAGTAGGATTTAAAACAAAGAAAGAAAGTAGGATGGTAGTTGGCAGGAACAGGAGGGGAGAGTGGGGTGGGGAGTTTAAGGGTACAGAGTTTCAGTATGGGATGATGAAAAAGTTCTGGAGATGGATGGTGGTGATGGGTGCAACATATTGTATATGTACTTAATGCCACTGAACTATGCGGTAATTTATATTATGTGTATGGTACATGGTGGTAAATTTCTGTTATGTATATTTTACCACAATAAATTTTTTAAAAAGAATGTTTATAGTTGCCTAAACCTACATGTCATAAAAAAAAAAGATAGCATGTTGATCATTACTAGTCAAAACACCATTAAAGTCATCGATACTAAATTTGGAGGCACTGGGAAAGCCCATGCATCTCCATGGACCTTGTGGCTTCATCTTAAAAATAAGGTATGAAGGACTAAATCAGACCTACTTCTAGTTTGCAGTCTCAGGACCCCTGTGAACTCCAAATGTTATATTAAAAAAAAAAATCCTCCCTGGAATTCCCTGGGAGTCCAGTGGTTAAGACACTGTGCTTCCACTGCAGGGGGCACAGGTTCAGTCCCTGGCAGGGGAACTAAGATCCCACAAGCCGCACTGTGCAGCCAAAAAAAAAACTCTGGTTATTTCTATTTCAATATTTCCAAATAAAACCTAATAAATTATTCTTTAACCTTTCAAAAGTCTGCCCAGAGCAACAAAAATCATCAGGCTTCTCTCTCTCCTGCAGACTGGAATTATAGGACTTCAGGGTAGACTTGCAGGTTATTAGAACCTTAGGACATCAGAATGTTCATAGCAGCATTACTCCTAATAGCCAAAAGGTAGAAACAGCCCAAATGCCCACCAACTGATGAATGAATAACTAAAATGTGGTATAATCTTCCCTAGGTATCTGCAAGGGATTGGTTTCAGGACCCCCTGCAGATAACAAAGTCCAAGGATGCTCAAGCACCTTATATAAAACGGCATAGTATTTGCATATAATCTATACACATCCTTCCATACACTTTAAATCATCTCTAGATTCTTTACAATACCTAATACAATGTAAATGCTACGTAAATAGTTGCCGATAGGTGACAAATTCAAGTTTTGCTTTTTGGAACTTTCTGGTAATGCCTTCAGGTAAACAGCATTTCCCAGGGAAGCTCTTCAGAGTAGAGCCCCAAACATGACTTCACATCTCACTGGCCTCCAGTGAGTGACTCTGACCAAATCATTATGTCCAAATGGTTGGCCTTTACTGACTGACTGAAGCTAATCAGTCTCTCCACTAGAGCTAAAGATGGGGTCAATCTCATTAAAATGGCTCAAATGAATGGCTAGGTAATAAGGATAAGGGCTGACAGTTCCTCAGAGAAAAATATGGGATACAGTTACAATAAAAGGGGGAAACAGAAACAAACAACAGGTGTTCACTTCACTGGTTAACAGGTGTTCACTGGTTTACAGGTGACAATCAGCAAGATCAAGGGATTAAAGGAAGGAGCTTAGAGAAATCCTTAAATTGACCTACTGTACATACTCTTAAAGGTACAATCAAAACTCAGGTGATACAATTAAATTCAAGCTTCTCAGATATTGCCGCTGTTTATAAAACACACACACGTGACCAATCAGGCAAGCAACATGGGTCTTCTTAAGCCCTTGTAGCTGTTTAGCAAATCTCAAGGGAAGATACTTGAGCATGCAGGGGACAAGATACCAGACGTTTTCTTGTTCAGTGACTTCTCTGGAACACATCTATCTCCAGGACCAGGAAAATAAAATTTCCAGAAAGTGAAATATGAGAAAATATAAAAGGAACAGACTGGGCTTCCCTGGTGGCGCAGTGGTTGAGAGTCCGCCTGCCGATGCAGGGGACACGGGTTCTTGCCCAGGTCCGGGAGGATCCCACATGCCACGGAGCGGCTGGGCCCATAAGCCATGGTCACTGAGCCTGCGCTCCGCAACGCGAGAGGCCACAACAGTGAGAGGCCCGCGTACCGCAAAAAAAAAAAAGGAACAGACTTGACAGATAAAGGAAAACAAAACCCAGCATCTTTTAGGCATCTACTATGAGCTACGCAACACCCTGAGCAGACAGGTGTTCATATGCTATTTCATTTAATCCACATAACCTCAAGTTACCTGCCTCCTCTGCAAAATATGGAGTTGGAAGAGATGACCTATAATGATCCTTCTAGCTCTAACACATTATGATGATTCTAGTGCCATGAAAATCTAACATATGTTAAACTTTTCTGATATAGAATATCCTTCCCTAGCTTTCCAAACAGACTATACTTCAACTTTCTCTTAATGATTTATAAGTTACTATGAGTAACCTCTGGCTATCTACAGAATATAAATATAGTAGATTTTCCTAAGAAAACAATTTTACTCAGACTTGAGTGAGGGAGGTTAATAACGTAACTAATATTTTAAAATATTTTTATAATACACCTGTTTTGAAGTAAAATTCAAAAACCAAAGATTTAAGATAAAACATGACTTCAAAGAACTTTCAGGTTTAAAGAGTAGGCATTTAATCTAATTTTAGTGGTAGTTTGATGGAAAAGTTTCAAAACAATAATGATAATGAATGGAACAGAAAACAGAGTTCTGTGTCTCCTTTCTACTCTTCAGGTATTTCTTACACTCTGGTTGTGCCACTTCTGACTTGATAGTATTTACACCTCTATGGACTCCCCTACTCCTCAGCAGTTGCTATTGACAACCCAATATGAGAAAGAGAGATAATCAAGCCTATGTATTAAGGAGCACAACAGAAGAGAAAGAACCTAGCCTACTAGGCTAGAAAGGGCCTAGCCTACTGAGTAATGAAAAGGCTTCAGGACAGGCTTATGTGCATGGTCAAAGCTACATTCCAGAAGATTAAGGCTACCAAAAATCCAACATTCCTGTAAGCAAGGTCCTCCTACACACTTGGTCTACAAAACTGTACAGGCTCTTACAGTAAAATTTTTTAACACCCAAATTATAAATTCTTAAACTGCATGAGAACAGTGACTCAGCTTTGATAACCTCTGTATACTTAACTCCTAGAAGAGTACTTGTTGAATGACTAAATAAACTGAGCTTGCACTTTGAAGTCAAAGAGACCTGTTGATGAGTAACCTTTTTGGCTGTGTGAACTTCGGCAAAAAACATCCAAACCTTAATTTCTTCATCTGTAAAGTAAGCACAACTATATTTTAAGAGGTGGCTATGAGTAGTAAATTGTAACACTACAAACTATGAAAAATTCACTGTCTGGTACACAGTGGTCACTTAATCCATGACAGCTATTACCACACGATAGCTATATTATTATTTTCGGTAATAATAGTGCTTATCCACACAACAAAGTAACCTAGATATGATCCTTGATTCCTTTAGTATTTTCCTCACCCACCACATTTAATCATCCATCATGTACTGTCAGACCCTCCAAAATCCAACTACTTTAACCCAACCCAACCAATCTGACCTAAAGCACCATTTTCTCTTGCCTAGATTACACCAGGAGTCACAATGTCCACTCCGAAAGCCTCTAAATCTATTCTCTACTGAGAAACCTTAAAACACAAATCTGGTCACACTATTGCTCCACTAAAATCCTTATTTTAAGTGTGACTGGTTCCCTATCACACTCAAAATACAACCCAAATTCTTTAACTATGACCTACAAGGCCTTACGTGACGACCTGGCCTCTATCTTCCTTCTCCACCTTATCTCCTACCCTTCTCTCTCTTGTTCACTTTATTTCTGTCATACTGGCCTTCTCGTTGCTAGTCACTTCTCGTCAATCATGTTTCCACACAAATGTCACTCCTCAAAGGGGACCACCTTGACCATCCTGTTTTACGTGTATCCTGCCCCTCCCCATCATTCTTCTCTCTTTACCCAGCTTTGTTGTTTTCATAATACTTTATTACCATCTAATTAATACTTTGAAATTATATTAGATATCTGCCTAGCCAATGATTGTCTGCCTACCCTACTAGATAGTATGCTCCAAGAAGCTAAGTTCAGTTCATCCTAAAAACCCCATCACCTCTAACAGTGTCTAGCATACAACTGGCCGTTAAAGACACATCCTGAATGAGTAACAAATGCTGGCACCTGGGTCCAATGGGTTCTGAGTTCTAACAGAAATCATCAGTGCATTTATTAACCACACTATGCTGCGGGGCTACACCCTAGGACTAGAACACTGACAAAAGTGGAATTCTGCAACTGTAGAGTCGGCACAGTGTAACTGCTGGCTGGCAGTCAGCTAAATTCATTACAGCAGCTCCATCAGAGAAATCCCAGACAAAAACCAGCTGATTAGAGCCAGCTGAAGCCATTATGTAATTCTATGCTTGAGTTCTTTCCAAAGTTTGATTTACTTAGTATTGTTTGGCATTTTTCTTCATAGTTGTTTTATTTTAAAAATAAAACCAAGCACCATTCTTGTTCACCTGCTCTGTCACACTAAACTGTAAATGTGTTCCACCTACACACACATCCATTTGTCCTAAATATACACTACTGAAAATAAAACGTCGTTTTAAACCACAGTGCCCCTTCTAAAGAAATGTAGAAGTGTGTTTTTAAACATGCCTAAGATCATGTAGAATGCAAAAGAATGTGTAGAAAGAGGATTTCAGATGGAAGGAGGGAATTGCTCAGCTTAAAGGAAATAACAATAATTAACAAATATTTGGAGTAGATGTCTCTAAACAAGAATGCTTTCTTAAGCATAACCAAATTATAGTTTAGATTCTTGGATGTTAATCTAAAATATTCTTCATATACATAAGTTGTCAACCATGAAACCGATCAGCAAAATTAAAGAGGAAAACAAACTCAATTTCAGAAAGTACAAAAGCTAAAATCTGGGAAAACTGCTACATTTTCACATCAGGTTTGCAAATGATTCTAGAATCAGACAGTAGTCACCACTTTTTCTGTATTTGCTATGGGCCAAATACCATAGGCCATAATGTTGTAGCCCTAAAAATAAGTCTCCATCTTAGCAAATGATGAAGCCGATTTCTCAATGAATAAAAACAAGTGACTGTTGAATGTCAACAAGTTTTACATGCCACACCTAATTAGATGATTAAAATGATAAAGTTCTCAAACTCTTTTTTAAATAATTCAACTATAGGAATGTTTTTAAAAACTCAGCTTTTACAGCAAATTCATATTTTTTAAAATCAAGAACACATTCCTGGGGGTTTCCATGAACAATATGCACCAGGACAGCCAAGCAGGAAGCGCTGAAGAAAGAGAACAAACAGAATTTTCATCTTACACTTTCAAGAAATAAGTTTATCTTTTTGAAAGTCTAAACACTGGTAAAGCAAGGTACAAATCCTCCCCATAATATTGCACTTTTGTCATCAGGCAACAAATCAAATGGGCAGTAAGAGCACAGTACCTACCACTCAACTCCCAGGCATTAACAGAGAAGTCACAAACATTCTCTCAGCTAAGGCAAAAAGCTTTACTGTATTTCCAAAGTCTGCAGAGTTCTGAGCACTCTTTCCACAATTCTCATGCCCCAATCTACACAAAACACCATGTGACTGAGAAACTGGTTATAGCAGGAAGGGACACTCTTGGATATGCAAACAAAGTAAGAGAGTAGTAAATATAAGGGCCACACTATGTTTGTGAAAACTGACAAGAATTTCAGAGAAATCCAGTTATTTCCTAGTACAATTCCTAACAAGTGATACTACAAAGGACACTTGAATAGTTTTTTTATTCTAAACTCAAAATCCAGAATACCAGGTTGTGATAAAGGCATTTTAAAGGCAACACATTCATTTCAGCCTTCTCACCCTGTGACCCAGCTCTAGCAATAATTTCAGTGAACTGCTGCATTCAGAGGCATTTCTAAAAATGAATAAATAGCACCAGATTAATAAAATAGTAATTATTAAGAGATTCATTATGCTGGGAGAGTCTTATTTTTTGCTTTTACTTTACCAGACGCTATAAAAAACATTTTGAAAGCAAGACTGTTTCAGGTGCAAGATTATTAGGGAGCAGCACACGTACGAAGTACTATTAAAGAGCCTCAGGACAAGTCAAATCTGATAAGACCACAATTATGAAAATACCAGTACTTAGGGTATAATTTTTTTAAGCGATGTGAGTCCTATGCTTAAGGTCCATCTACCACCTTAAAGCCTAATCTGAGGCATACATGTTTGACTGGAAATGTTACTCTATCAACTTCTGGAGATACCTCAGCAGAGCACTCACTCAACATTCCTCATCCATTGTCTTGTCACAGTTACTCTCCCGAAGGGTTAGACACCTTTGGACCATGGTAAGAAAAACCAATTATAACCACCCTGATTAATTCAGGAAGCTCTTCAGGAGTTCTGTGTGCAAGAATCAAAAAGTCCTGAAACTTCTGCCTAAAAGAGTCAAGAGGCAGTTGGGCAAACTCCAGGCTAAGGTTGACTTTGTTTCACCCTCTCCCTACCTCAGCCAAGCCAAAAGGCCAAATAAATTTTACTATCCCCTCCTGACTAGGGAAACACACACACACACACACACACAAAATGTAAGTATTTTCACACAGAGACATTGTGAATTTTCTTCAAAATGCCTCAGCAAATCAGCATTTAAAATTAATCTAAAAAAAGCCCTCACTTTTGAGTTTTTATTCAAATACTACTATCTTTTATTTCACTCAAAAATATTAAAGTGGTAGAGCAAAAAACACCTATGGCAGCTAGCACTTTGGCGTTGAATGAGATTTTAAAGAAATTCTTAATCTACCTAAACTCTAGTTTCTGAGAATGCAGCAATGCATTCTGTGGCTGAGACTGATTGCAGATAGTTTACTTCAAACAGGACAACTTAAAATTTTACAGAACTTTACAGTTTATTCCTCTCCACTATCTCATAGTGCTGTTAGAATTAAACAGACTAAAAGCAGGTATTATTCCTCTTTGTAAATAAAGAAAATGTGAAGTTCAAAAGATCTAGTGACAGTAAGGGAAGCAAAACAAACAATTCAGGTCCTCAGACTCTTAAATTACAGCTCTATTTTAACACACTGATTTAAAACAAAAAATAATCATTTAACATTGTTACTATTATAATACTTTGAAATAATTACTGTTTATTGTTTATAAGTGATCCATCAGACCTGTATGTGGAAGAAAGGAAAATATGTTTTGTATATCATAAGCTATTTAAATTTACTTCATATTTAAGAGATTTTTATGTCATTTCTAAATAATAAATGATTTACCTTAGAGCGGTTGTATTACTAATGCTTTTTCTCACATGACCTTTCTTCTTATCCACTAAATGATACAGAATAGAGAATGTATGAAATATATAATAATAATATATCATAATGTATGAAATATAATATATAATCTTTTATTCAGAAAGCTAACTCTTATTTAAGACAAAAATAATGAAGTCTAAATTGCTTTTTACACCTCTGTAGCTCGGGGGTTAGAGCACTGGTCTTGTAAATTGCCTTTAAGTCATTCTTCTTTATCTTCAATCCAAAATTTTTCTCCCCAGAGTTGGTAATAATACAGCTTAGATAAAATAAAATCTCCATGTAATTAGAAGACTGCTGAACTACAAACCATGACTCACTATTTCTGAAGATTAGTCAATACAAAAGAATTCTTATACATCAAAATAACCTGGGCACTGCCCTAGAGTTAAAATTCTGTTGTAATATTATCTAGCTGCTGAGTTTCTCCTTGGTTTGAAAGCAGAGAAAGGAGGAGGAGGAACTGGTAGCAAGACCTTTAAAAGACTACAACTGGTATAACTGACCTGAATCCACTACGGTGTCTACAGTTTTAAATAGCCTTTGATTTACGACACCTAAACTTAAGATTTACTTGTATTTCATTCTCCTCTACTCAGCATGTTTTATAATATGTGAGAGTTAAATAACACGTGAAACACACAGTGTTGGCCTGAGACAGTAAATGTTCCCTATTATCATGATATACGACAATCAGGAACTCTTCTAGATAGCCCTTACACCTCCAGCCTGGGTTTTTCTGAGTTAAAAGCCTAAAGCTCCTAACCGCTACTGGTACTGTCTTCCAAAATTAAGTCCCAGGTTGCAAAATACAGATCAATTGTTAAGCTCTCACATTACTTGGGGGAATAACACTGGCCATATGCCATCTTGTTCATCTGATCTTTGCAAATTGTCTCCATATTCCCAGAGATCCTCTGCAGAGACTGCACGGAGTAATAATTCCAGATACTTTACCCATTAGTCTGTAACTCGGAACCTGTGAGTAACATCGGCACGCTCCTAAATTACCTACAATTAACCAATGTAACTTTTTGGAAAACACCTCTCTCTCTGCTTGAATTTATCATTTCCTCAAAAAGCCTATTTTTTTTCCCCATGATAGGAGAAATTAGACAAGATTTACTATCAAAGAGATAAATCAAATGCTATGTACAACTTACAGTGACAATGCTTAAAAGACATGTAAAATACCCTCTTTCACTGTTCTTTAAGTACAGTTAGAAGTAGCTCTATTAACTATATATAGTATACAACTTTATCTGAAGTATTTGTCAATTTATATTTTAATCAGTTAATTAAAATATTCTAACTCTGTATCTTCCTGGTAAATCAGAAAATTAGAAAATAGGCTAAGAGTATAGAGTAGGAGAAATGGTAGCAATGAAATAAACTTAGTTCATTGATTTTTAATAACTCCAACAGCCATTCTGATCAGAACACTAACACTATTCCAAAGACTTGTGTCTACTCAGTTTTGATTACTTAATCGTCTAATGAATCTTTAAAAATTACAAAAGCCAACAAATCATTTCAGAAATCTTTCCACTAAGCTCACTCTTCAGAGTTATTACCTATCATATAAAATTCTAAGCATCTTAAACATTCTCATAAGAACTGGCAAAATTTGCACAGAAAACTTTCCAGAGAGGGAAGTCTCCCCATTAAATGGTAAATGTTTAAGATAAAACATTAGACGGGTATCCCCAATCACTCCAAACTTTAGATTAAAGGCTTCAGTGTGAGCCCACAATTGTTTTATACAAGTGATTAAAAGTTCCTAGAACTTTATGAAACATTGATTAGTGGTGGAGAGAAACACATTTTGGAAAGAAGAATACTTTTTTTTTTTTAATTTATTTTTGGCTGCATTAGGTCTTCATTGCTGCATGTGGGCTTTCTTTAGTTGCACTGAGCAGGAGCTACTCTTTGTTGCAGTGCATCGGCTTCTTACTGCGGTGGCTTCTCTTGTTGCGGAGCACCGGCTCTAGGCGCGCAGGCTTCAGTAGTTGTGGCACATGGACTCAGTAGTTGTGACACACGGGCTTAGTTGCTCCATGGCATGTGGGATCTTCCCGGACCAGGGCTTGAACCGGTGTCCTCTGCATTGGCAGGCAGATTCTTAACCACTGCGCCACCAGGGAAGCCCCAAGAAGAATACTTCGTAAAGTGCTATTTTAAACTAAATCCCTAAATTAAATATGTAAGATTTGAAGAAAAGTTTTCACATACAAAGTCATAACAAACTGATTCCTTATCATCTTACAGAAAAAAAGTAATGGAAGTAATTATTTCTACTCAAGTCAAAAAGAGTTTAGGAAAGACAACTCTTCAGAAGGGATACCTCTGAAGGCTCTATGAAAAGTAAGTACTTGGGAGAGACAAATTTGCTTAAGACTTGATCCCGGCCCTCAATAAATTTATAATTTAGATGAAGAAGTAATACAGGGATGAAGTGGGGTTAATCATCTAAGGCCTATAAGAAGGAAATGGAACTACTCTAAGTCATAAAGAAAATTATAAGGCAGACGGCATTCCCAGAAACCTAACAAAAACAGTAAGTTTGCACCACATCTAGAATTTAAATTCTAAGGTGCTGATAGGATGTAGGATGAAGTCAAAACTAACCCAGAAAATCTCTCTCTCTAATCTCTCCTTAAGTAGATGGCCTATATTTAGGGTATTTACTCCGTCTCTGTGTTTCTTCCTCTTTAAAATAAGGATCACAATGTACCTACATCTTCAGGCTGATGGGAAGATTAAATGAATTAAGGTAGGGCTTCCCTGGTGGCGCAGTGGTTAAGAACCTGCCTGCCAATGCAGGGGACAAGGGTTCGAGCCCTGGTCTGGGAAGATCCCACATTCCGCAGAGCAACTAAGCCCGTGAGCCACAACTACTGAGCCTGCACGTCTGGAGCCTGTGCTCCATAACAGGAGAGGCCGTGACGGTGAGAGGCCCGCGCACCGTGATGAAGAGTTGCCTCCGCTCGCCACAACTGGAGAAAGCCCTCGCACAGAAACAAAAGACCCAACACAGCCAAAAATAAATAAATACATTTATTAAAAAAAAAAAGAAAAAAAATGAATTAAGGTAAAACTCTCAAAAGAACCTGGCATATAGTAGTTAAGTCAACAAAGGTAAGCTATTATCTTTACAGACCTTTTTTAAAAAATGTATCTTTAGACACAACAATCACACTCAATTGTGAGATGGTCAAACTATAAGGCTTGGGAGAATTGAGAATGACAAAAGAATAGATTCACTTTCTTCAACTGCAATCAAAATCTCACAAGAACATAGACTCAGTATGAGGAATGGTGGCTAAAATTGCCTGCATTATTAAAACACTTTTTTTGGCAGGGCAAAAACACAGATGAATACTCGTTTTTTGTTTGGTTGTTTTGTTTGTTTTTGCCGCACCAGGTGGCTTCCGGGACCTTAGCTCCTTGACCAGGGACTGAACACTGGGCAGTGAGACAGCAAGAGTCCGAACCACTGGATCGCCAGGGAATTTCCTACTCGTATTTTAATGTATTTATAATGCGACTTCACTCTTCATTTCTCCTTTAAGCTCATGCCTTTGTTCAATCCAGCCTTGGTCCATCTGAGAGACTGGGTGATCAATTTTTCAAGATTACTCCAAGCTTCCTTCAAGGATTAAGTGTTTTGTTTTGTTTTGTTTTAATTCAGTTGGTCACACAACACTGGAAAAAACCCAACCTCACACATAAAAAGTTTCTGCTGAACAGAAACGCTCAAACACTTAAATAAAATGTCGTCTTGTCCAAGCTAGGAAACAATAATATGTCTAGTTTGGAAATGGC
Organism: Neophocaena asiaeorientalis asiaeorientalis; assembly: GCF_003031525.2. Classification (NCBI taxonomy): domain Eukaryota; kingdom Metazoa; phylum Chordata; class Mammalia; order Artiodactyla; family Phocoenidae; genus Neophocaena; species Neophocaena asiaeorientalis. The sequence goes on along the minus strand of NW_020174421.1, from coordinate 1,213,689 downwards.
TTAACTACAGTTTCCCAACCAGTTCAAAAGGGCACTCTGATGCACTGCAAGGTGGTGTGTGTGTCAATATTTTGAGTTTTCTCACCCCTCTTTCTCAATTTCTGAGCACAAACTGGTAACTTCATCAGATGACTGGCCAGCATACACGAACATGAAAAAATGTGATACTCTACCCTTCTAATAGCAAGAAGGACCACCGGAGTTTAGAAAAGAGTCTAACTTTTTAAAAGGATAATTAATTTCAAAACAAGTTAATCAGCTAGTCCAAACAATTATGTTAAAGCAATCAGTTCCACAATGAAAGACATCTGGAGCCAATTTTATTTTTAACTCTTACTTTTTCATTATTTTCATTTTAAGTCACTTTGAACTCTTTTTTAACCCAAGTTTTACTTTTCATCTCCAAATCAGTCATTGCTTCTTCATTTAGGCAGCAACTGCTCATTTTTAAATGAAAAGAGCCATTTACAAAGTAAAACCATTAACACAAGCATGAAAATACATCAATGCACAAATAAAATATGGTTTAGGAATGATCACTTTGATGGCTGGGTAATAATGAAGTAAAAAACGCCTAGTCAGTGGAAGGGGATGGAGAGGAAATAAAAACCACGCAGAGGGGCTTCCCTGGTGGCGCAGTGGTTTAGAGTCCGCCTGCCGATGCAGGGGACACGGGTTTCTGCCCCGTTCCGGAAGGATCCCACATGCCGCGCAGTGGCTGGGCCCATGAGCCATGGCCGCTGAGCCTGCGCGTCCGGAGCCTGTGCTCCGCAACGGGAGAGGCCACAGCAGTGAGAGGCCTGCGTACCGCAAAAAAAAAAAAAAAAACACGCAGACATCTCATCCTGCTAATAAGTTAATGCCTGAAAACACTGACTTAACCTTGTACCAATAATTTCTGTTCCACATAAAAGGCATCAATTTCAGTGGCAAGTCCTGCATAATTAACAAGTGACTTAAAAAACAGCATTAGCAAAAAAAAAAAAAAAAAAAACAGCATTAGCTTTCCTCAAAAATAAAGACATGAAATATAAAATAAGTGAATCCATTATTCTGCACACTAGCATCTCTCAATTGGACAGACACTGAGATTTATCCTCGAGATAGGAGGAGGTACTCCTCCAGGTTTACAATCTTGCCAAAGCTATTTCAAGAAGTAACCATCTGATTCGGCCATTTCTCCTACAATTCATTCTGGAGTCAATGGCTTTCATACACAGAAAGATTCCCTACTCTTCAATGATACCCCCAAAGGTAATCAATCACCTTGCTTGTTTTAAGAACTAGTAACAATTACAATAAGGTAAACCTGTAAAACTGATAGTATCACTTGTTTCCCAGAAAATATTTTAAATCAACTTTTCAAGAATAATTTTCTTAAAACAAGGAAATGTGCAGAAGTTTTCTCTGTAAATTAGACCATTGAATCATTAAAGCCCTAAATTATACCCAGCTACTTTGCCACAGGAGCAAAAAAACAAAATACGAAAATGTAACCTATGTAATTATACACCAAAGTCTGAATGCCTTAAGGAAAAGAACTATACGCATTTCCTATATCTTGTTATACTCCATCATCCAGTATAGTACCTCGCACAAAATTAGATGCTTAAATATCAGAATAAAATATTAATGGAGAAAAGCTATAATTACAATATTTACCCTAATTCTTTTCCATGGATATTGAATCACTATCTACCACATAAAAGTACTGATATATACAATCTAAAGAACCAGAATGCCTCTCTGTATACTGCAACCTGGCAGAGAACTGAGTGGAAAAGTATAAGGAGCACTATCATTTAACAATTTCTAAGAACCTATTTCAACTGCTAATTGCTTCGAAGAATATAAAGTTCAGAAAGACAGACCTTGCCTTCCAAGAGTTTTTAAAGTAGAAGAAAAAAAATCATCATTTCCCAAAGACTATGTGCTTTCCCAAAGACTATGTGCTTTCCCAAAGACTATGTGCTTTCCCAAAGACTATGAGCTTTCAGGATGACAAAGAGGCCTACAACAAGATGTGACAGCTTTTTTGTGTGTGACAGCTTTTTTGTGTGTGGTGATGGGGCGGAGAGGCGTAACTTCTTAAGAAAACTATAAGAATTTGGAGCATGGAAAGGTCACTTATAGCTCAAGTGGAGGAAGAGGTAGACACTAAAGAATGATTTCATTGTAGTATTTGAACTTGAAGGGGTAGCATTTTAATAGACGCATGTAAATGTTTTTCTTTATAAAAATGGAGTCTTATTGTACATATTTTAGTACCCTACTTTTTTCACTTACTGTATCTTACCACCCAGGATTAACTGAAATCACCTTTTACAGGTTAACTGAATACATTTTAGATTAAAAGGGGATGAGGGTAGGGACTTCCCTGGCGGTCCAGTGTAAGACTCCTCGCTTCCAATGCAAGGAGCTCGGGTCTGATCCCTGGTTGGGGAGCTAAGATCCCACATGCCACGCGGCCGACAAGAAAATTAAAGAAAAAAAAAGTGGGGGGGGAATGAGGGTACAAAGAAGGTAACTACAACAACTGTATGTACCAGCTTACCAAAAAACTTTTTTTTCAAAAAATGAGTCACTAATTGTGTAATTAATTTATCTCTTTCAAGAACATTGTATACAAATACATTTATAAGGAAGGAAAAAGTCCATGCGATGCAAATACAGCCAACTTCCTAACCTTCTGGTTTGACCATTCGATCTAATCAGCAGTGAGAAAAAAGCCTAGAGCCACTTCACATCCATTAAGACAGTTACTATCAAAAAACAGAAAATAACAAGTGTTAGCAAGGATGCAGAGAAGTTGCAACTCTCACGCATTGCTGGTGGGAATATATAATGGTTCAGTTGCTGTGGAAAATAATTTGGCAGTTCCTCAAAAGGTTAAACAGAATTACCATATGATCAGCAATTCCACTCCTGGGTATATACTAAAAAGAAACAAAAGCAGAGACTCAAATAGATACTTGTAAACCAGTGTTCATAGCATCAATATTCACAAAAGCCAAAAGGTGGAACCCAAGAGCCCATCAACTATTGAATGGATAAATAAAATACTTTATGTGTGCACACATGGGAGCATACACATACATACACACACACACACACACACACACACACACATACATAATGGAATATTATTCAACCACAAAAAGGAATAAAATTCTCACATACAATATAATATAGACGAACCCTGAAAACACAGTAAGTGAAATAAACCAGATACAAAATTATAAATATTGTGTGATTCCCCTTATATGAGATACCTGGACTAGGCAAATTCACAGAGAGTAAGTAGAACAGAGTTTACCAGAGGGTGGAGGTAGGGAGGAATGAGGAGTTATTCTATAATTGTTACAGGGTTCTTCTGTTTGGGATGATGAAAAAGTTCTGGAAAAAGATTAGTGGTCATGGTTGCACAACACTATGAATGCACTTAATGCCACTGAGTAATACACTTAAATATGGTTAAAATAGTATATTTCATATTTTGTATAAGTTACCACCACCGCCGCCACCACCCCCAAAAAAAGCCGAAAGGGTCCATTTTGCATTGTCAGACAGCTAGATAAATACTAGTCGTGAAGGACATTATCTATTCTCACATTCACACTTCTCTAATTCCAGTCCAGACTAAGATCAAGGAAGGCAGAAGAGTATCATTTATCCCCTCATTCTCTCTGGCTGAAACTTTCCTCCACATATAAAGCCTATGAATGCAGAAGAAAATAGCCAGTATGGCAAGAGTGGCTTGAACCAATGAGTGAGCTGCCAAAGCAGGCAAATGTCCTCAAGGAGCTGGCAGTGAGAACCCAGAGCACTCTACTGATAAAGCAAAACAGACACGGTAATTCCTCCGACAGATGTCTAAGTTACAAAGTTCTGAGTATGAGTTTAATAAGTAGTATACCCTTTTAATTGTAAGCATTTGTGTGGTGGGCAGTAGGAAGGAACTAAATCCACAGGTGATTAACCTGTGAATCTCTACTCATGCAATTAATGTTTATTACATAATCAAGAGAAAGTTTTAAGAACTAGAGATTTATAAATAAGACATGGCTCAGCTCTAAGGAGCTTAAGTTTAGCCAGAGATGTAAGACATCTATACAAAAAATTCAATTCAATAAACATCATTTAGCACCTTACATTCAACAAATTGAACTGAAATCAGGGGGGCCAGCCACTGTGCTAAACTCTGGGTATTCAAAGATGATTAAGATACAGTCCTCCGAGAAAAGATGAGAGGTAAACAAACACTTTAATAAAATATCAATATGTCACAATAAATACATATAAAGTCTACAGTGCATAGTACCGAAAAGTACATACAGAAACCCTGTTAAGTTTAAATAAAAGGTCTTATTATAAAACCTAATATTAAATGTGGTAATTTAGATTCAATACGTTCACCAAAGCACACAGGCCTGGTCCCTCAGCCTCTCAAATTTTTTCACAAATATCAATAAAGAAGGACTTGCACATTGACTAGAAAGCATTAATCTGAGTTGATAACCTAATGGGATGATAAGCTCACAAATGACTATATGATAAAGACCATAAGAAAAATAAATGCAAGGGTTTTAAGGTGGGGTTCAAAGAAGGAAACAATGAGTGAGAAGAAGAGAAAAAGATCGGGAAATGATATTTAGAAGATGGTGTTCAAAATGACTCTTAAAAGAGGAACAGATAAAAGTGAGGAAATCCTGTGAATCTCTCCTCATTAGATAAGGTCGCTGAAGGCAGGAACTTGCCTAATTCACCCTCCACCACACTAGCCTTCTGCACCTACTTAGGTGCTAAAAAAAAAATGGCTTCTGAATTCCACTGAAGATAGTAAGAGGAATCCACATTAGCAAGACATAGAAGCAAGAACTGTATGCTTAGTCTGAAAAGCAATGGAGACTCTTGGACAATTTGCCAAAGGAAGTAAGGCCAGCACGTCTACGCTTGAATATTCTTGTATCATCACAAAACAGGAAACATAAGAACCCCATAACATATTTCCCTCCATGAAAAAAAGCTGGGTATCTGGGAAACAAAGGGGAAAGCAGAATTACTCTGCACAGCGTAACTTTCTGTATTCTTTGAATTTTGTAGCATGTGACTGTACTATCTATACAAAAAATCAATGAAACTCAATTTTTAAGATTCTACACATTTAAAAAGTGAATCTGGCAATAATGCGAAAAGTGTACTGGCATGGGAAAAAATAAGAAAAAGAAGTTCAATTCAGAAGTTCTAACAACAGTCAAGGCAAATACAGCATAAAAGCCTGAACTAATCTGGAGGAAGTAGAAAACAGGTGAAAGAAGCTCAAAAATATAGTTGTCAGTGTAATCTGAGAGTGACTGAATGGTTTGGAGGGACATAAAGGCCCACACCACGAATAGAATTTAACTTTATTATATGTATTTTTCTATTGTAAGCCAATATATTCAGAGAATATGAAGAGTATAAAGAGGAACATTATCCGTATTTCTACTGTTTAACAACCACTGTTAACATCTACATGTGTTTTCTTCCTATGGGTAGGTTTTGAGTTTTTTTAAAAAGCTTGAGATATAATTTACATACCATACACCTCACCCATTTAAAGTGTACAATTCAATGGCTTTTATTATACTCACAGAGTTGTGCATTCACCTCCACAATCAATTTTAGAAAATTTTCAATACTTCAAAAAAGAAACCCCTGTCACAGTCACTCCCCACTGCCCACTCCCTCCAGCCACTGGCAACCACTAATCTACTTTCTCTGCAGATTTGCCTATTCTGGACACTTCATATAAAAGGAATCATACAATATGTGGCCTTTTCTAAATAGCTTCTTTCATTTAATATAATGTTTGCAAGGTTTATACATGTTGGAGAATGTACCAGTACATCATTCCTTTTTATTACTAATATTCCACTGTACTGTTTCATTTTTTAACACAACTGTAATCATTTGGATATAGCATTTCCCGCGTCATAAATGCTTCATATACGCCACAGTTAGTGAAAAGCATAAGGCCCCATAAGTGGCTGTACCACAGTTTACTTAATCATTTTCTCATTGTTGTACATTTGAACTTTTTCTAGTTTTTTCTACTGTAAACAAACTTCCTTAAATGCAAATGGGAGTTCCTTTCTGAATGATCTATCTGGATCCAGGGAAATGCCTCTCCCAAAAACTCTGAGCTTCCTAATGAGATTTGCCACACAGAACAAGAATCATGTTCTAAGGAAGACTCAGTATTTCATCTACCCCAAACCTAGGTAAAGGACAGATGTTAAAAGCTATCCGAGATTGAAAAGTATGCCTCCATAAAACCCAGATTATGAATGTCATAACTTTAAAGACCTATTAACAAAGTTAAAACATTAACTACCTTGATTCTTCCATCAGAAATGTTTATGGGTGGAGAAAGGTAAATACTTTGTCCAAATATGATGCCTAGAAAGAAGGAGCTTCAAAGAAATCAGACTACTTTTGCCTTCCCTAGCAGGCTGGAAGAAAATAAATAGGAGACAACATCTTGACTACAACAGTAAAGATGTACTTATCTTGCTACTGGATCATAGTAAGTGGAACCCAACAGGTAGAAAGATGTCATCGGTATAGTCTACAAGGGTCCTCAGAAGCAATTAGACATATTTGGTTCCCTAAAACACTGTCATTGCCTGCAGCTTCCCATTCATTAACCAAAAATGTAAACAGTCTCTAAATCACAAAGGTTTTGATTCCAAACTAGTTTTAGGGTTGTTAATCCCCACCCAGTAAAATCCCTTAGAATCTGATCTAAAAATAAAACTCTGTGTCAAGTGTTCCTCAAGAAAAACGATGTACACTGATTGGAATGTGAAGCAATTAACACACTTCTTGAGTGATTTGCCAAAGAGACTTGAGATAGCCTGGGCCAAAACCAGTAACAAAGGAACAACACCCATTTGACATTTTCCTTGGTTAAACTGACATTCTAGGAGTAGTTTTAGAAGAAAAGCTAACAGATCTGAAGTTAACTATTAAAATCACTGCGAGCTACACAAGTATTCTGGGAGAAAAGGAGGAACAGAATGACTCAAGCACCGTAAAATTAAAGATGAAAATTTTGATATGTAATTAAGGAATTTTTACTCACAACTTTAAGGCAATACCCAGACATTACTATCCTGAGGATTACAGGCAAGGTAGTTAAGCCCTATACCAGAAATACTAAGTGAATTATAACACAAGTATCTAGTATCACATTTTCAACCTGGTCAGTTTAGCAAATAAGCATAATCTTATACATCCATACACATACATAAACATAAACACACTCTCACACACACACCCCAACCTAAATCCTAAACAACCTTATCCTAAATGAACCCAAGTGTTCTTTGGATTTCCCAATTAATTTAGCCGAGGTAAGCAATTTTCCAACTACAGACATTTGTTATGGAGAACTGACATCCATGACACGCACAATTTAAAAAACAGAAGACCTTTTAATAAGTCAAAGCTCGATTTTGTGGTTTCATTAAGCCCCATCCCGCTGTGACATTAGTCCACTGCCTTTCAAAGGCAATATTTAAAATTCTCTTCTGCAAGTCAACATTAAGGCATGCTGTTTGGCTAACAAGCTCCTCCCAAGACCAGGATTATTATATATGGCCTACTATGTTAACATGCAAACAAAAGCACTCTCCCATGTAACATTTTTCTACTTTAAGCAATAGGTTATTAACCAAGTTTTACCTGGAATTAAAATGTGATAGAATCATGCACCTACTACTAACAGGCTATTTGAAATAGTAATTTCAAGTTATTAATTATATTTTCCATTTAATAAATAATCTGGTGCTTCTGGAAAAGTCAAATTCAACTTCCAAGAAGTTGTTTCATCTTTGGATTTCACAGACGGCATGTTTTAAACTAAAAGCAACCAGTCTCAAAGCAGTTATAATACAATACTTAATGTTTAACCTTTCTCCATTTCATCTTTTAGATACTTTTCATCATAAGTGACCAGCTTAACCTGCTTCTCACTGTTTTCTTCTGCTAAACCAAATCCCATAAAATATGTTCTAATGTATTTCACTCAAGCCGTCTATTTTGAAGGCATGCACATCTTTTAAACTCTTTGACAAGAGTTTAACAAGACTAAGCAGTTCCACTACAACTTACGATCACAAACACCGCATACCTAAAAGATAAACTTTTACAACAGAAAGAGTAACAGGTTAATTTTCTCAAGTATCCAGTGTTCAACTGGGTCAAACTGTCTCTGTTGCATTTTCAACAGCTTATCCCTTGAAGTGATATGGGTGAAAACAAGCCAAAAGGTTCTCCAGTGGTATATAATCATCACAACCCAAGAAAGATCTAGGAACTGCTATATTAAGTCCGTTAATACCATAATAATCACTTTAGCATAAACATTAATCACAATACAGATCTTTGGGGAAAATTATGTTCATAGAGCTGAAGACTTTATAACAGAATTGGAATCCACGCAATCAATCCAAAGAAACAGTTTACTATATAAAACATTTACTTAACTAAAAATATACTCACTTGCATTCTACAATTTTTCAGATGTTTCATATAATCTGCCAATTTCTAAATGAGTGGGGAGCATGGTTTACATTGTCAACAGCCACTGAAAATGTAGTATTAGTAGAGTGTACTACATTTATAAAATCAACATTTTTGTTAGCAAGTGTAACTTTAGAAGAAACGTTTGCAAGAATCCCTAGGAATATGAGTTCCGTTCGTTCACCACAATGCAAGTACAAAACATTTGACATAAAGCCCGTATCAAAATGTTCTTAACTGGGTTTAACAAAGTCAATCTGTGCAATTACTATCAGCTTTAACATCAACAGAAGGAGGAAATAAAGTTATCAGCAAGAAAAGAGAATTAGCAACACTCGTTTAAAATAATCCCAATTAAATCAACTAGTTCACTATCTTCAACAAAGATCCTTCCCAAGCTAGCCAACTTTTGTTTCAGACCCTAATCTCCCACCACTTCCTTCCTGCACCCCAGACTGCTTGCTGCTCCCCAAACTCCTGCACGTCGCCGTGCCTCTGTACCAGCTGTTCCAACTTAGCATGCTCCCCCCCTCCTCCTCACCTGATGAGCACTTACTCATCAGCCCAAACCTCAGCACAAAAGTCCCCTCCAGTCTACAAGCTTCCTCAACTCCCCCAGGCAAAACTAGTTGTTCCAAATTCCCAAGACACTTGGTAAATCCATCCTAATCACAGCGCACAGTGTTCATGCCTCGGGAGCTAACAGAGGGCAGACTCCCTCCAGCCCGGAGAGGACGAATCAGGCAGAAATGATGAACGTGCGCTGAATCCATTCCCTACTTAGACTGGGTGATCCTCTAGAACCCGGCCACATCTCGAGGAGACACAGGAGACCCTATCATTCTTCCCGCCAGAGAATGAATACCAGGGGGGCACACCCAGAGCCCTTGAAAGAGAACAATGAATGAACAGAGCCGCCTCGCCTCTCCTGATGTCCAAACTCCTCTCTCTGGGCATCGACTAGCTCTGCAGAGCCTCTGCAGCTGCAGAACTGAGGCGTCCTGGAAGCTCTCACTTCACACACAAGAGCCCTGTATCTTCATTCCAAAGGCATCCCGGGGCCAATCGTCAGTATAAGCACCGCAAACGTCTCATTAGGTACCCGCAGAGTCCTGAGACCCAAGGGGAGGCCCCTATGCCTTTGTGGTGGGGCACCGACCTATTTCCTCCTCCCATCCCTGACTGCTCTCATCTTCCGGAAAAGGGTGTCACTTGAGAGAAGATGCAAGCCCGGGTCCCCAACTCCGTGGCCAAAAAAAACATTAGCCCATCTGAGTGACAACACAGATCCGAGACAGCTCTGGGCGGTTTTTCTCGTGGCCAAAATATAAGGAATGTACACCGGGTACAGGGGTAGTGCCGGCACGTTTCCCCAAAACACTAGGAAACCTGAGTGGGGATGTGGGAA
>NW_020174421.1:1189001-1203573 GCF_003031525.2 Neophocaena asiaeorientalis asiaeorientalis | reverse complement strand
GGCCTCCGGGGACCCCGGCCCCCTCAGCCCCGCCGCCGCCCGGCTCCCCCGGCATCCCGGGCCCGGCCCTGCAGCCTACCTGAGGGAGCCCGGCCGCCTCTGTGTCCAGTCGTCCGGCAGTGGCGTCTGGTCCGCTCCTCCTCCCCGCGGCGGGCGAGGGAGCGGGAGGCGGTCACATTCGGCGCGTCCCCAGCCCAGGGGACGGGGCCCCGGGCAGCCCTCGCATCGTCGCTCTCGCACTCCGCACCTCAGGGCACACACCCCAAAGCCCGGCCAGCTGGCCCTCTTCGGGGCCCAAGAAGAGCGGTAGGGAAGCCTTCGCTTCTCACGCTCTTTCTCGTCTTACTCCCGCCATCTAAGATGGCGGCCCCAGTGCCCGCACTGAAGACGCTTTCGGGCGGCCCCGGCAAGCGAGCCCTCCACTCGGTGCGCCTCCTCCCGACCTGCGACGCCACCAGCTCTCTGCTTCTGCGCGAGCTCGCCTGGCGGCGGACTTCAAATTTGGCTCGGGTATCCATCGCTCTGGCCTGAACTCGGGCCCCGCCTCCCAGGGGGCGTGGCCTTGCCATCTAGCTGGTCGCCATTTCGGAGCCGTGAAGGCAGTAGGGCGGGTCCTCCCTGGCCCCGGGCTGGCAATCGGGAAGGGCCAGGGTTTGGCTGACCCGAAGGAGCCTGAGAATTGGCGGGGGGAGGAAGGCCAGCTTGCCGGCATCGCGAGGCCCAGAGATAACCAGACGTGCCAGAGGACGCATAGCATAGAGGACCGTGTCCACCTTTGGCCCGTCCTCCCTGGAATCGTACACAAGTGGCAAATCGCAACCCATCATGCGGGAAAGTCCCTAAACTTTTCTGAGTTTCAGTTTCCTCACCTGTAAATTGAGGGTTCCTTTTCCCCCGTCAGACTGGCAAAAAGTTTAAAAGACTGATAATATCCAGTCTGGTGCAAGATGTGTGGAAAACCTGCTGGGTACCTTCGTCCAACGCTGGCAGGAATGGATATCGGGAGGGCAATTTGGCGTTATCTATGGAAATTTTAGTGTATATAGTATTCCTCCCAGCAAGTCTACTTCTAGGCACCCATGCTAGAGAAATAGGTACACATACGCACAAAAAGGCACCTGCTAAGATGTTTATTACCATGTTGTTTGTGTTAGAGATAACACTGGAAAAAATGTGGATTAATTAAATAGGAAACAGGTTAAATAAAGTGTGCTAGCTACACAGTACAGGATATCCATCTGTTAAAAAGAATGAGCTAGATCTATGTACTGATTTTTTTTTAATCCAGGACATTAAATTTTAAAAAGTAGAACAGATACAGAATGATTTTATTCATTGAAACACAGGCACACAAAGCTACCCAATACCATGTACAAGTCATTCATTTAAATTTTTATTGCAAGCCTATTGTGTACCACACATTGCTCTGGGTATTGGGAAGTCAACAGTAATCAAAAGCTCTGTTTTGCAGAGATGGGAAACCCAAAGAAAGCATAAATAATAAATTCAGGTAGTAATATGTACAGTATAAAGGGAAATGAAGGGACTTCCCTGGTGGTCCAGTGGTTAAGAATTCACCTTCCAGTGCAGGGGACGCGGGTTCCATCCCTGGTCGGGGAGCTAGATCCCACATGCGACGGGGTAACTAAGCCTGCATGCCACAACTAGAGAGAAGCCTGCGCCGCAACGAAAGATCCCACGTGCCGCAAGGAAAATTCCCACGTGTGGCAACTAAGACCTGACACAGCCAAATAAATAAATATTAAAAAAAATAAATAGAGGGAAATGAAGATGAAGAGGAGATAATGACAGGAGTATGTGGACCTGTATATAAATACATAAATATATAAATACATAATAATAATATATAAATATGTAAATACACATAAATATACATAAATGCAGGGGAAAGACTGGAAGGCATTGAACATGTAGGGACCATGAAGGGATTTTTTTTTTTTTAATTAGGAATAATGATGTTACCTGCCAGGGTTCTTGGCCTCCTTAATCAATAGAAATTGATCAGAGGCCAGACAAGAAATTCAAGCAAGGCTTTATTGGGTCCCCTGCTGCAGCAAGGGGGAGTGAAAACAAGCTCACTCCCCAGGTGGGTGGTGAGGTGTTTCCTTATAAGGGATGAGGGTAGGGGTGGGTCCAGGGTCAGGCTGGATGGGGTGCTTAGGTGGTCTGCCCACCCCACTCGTGGTGCTGTGTGCAGGGGGCATGCGAAGTACCCTGCTTTTGCTCCCGACACCTCAGAAGCGGCAGTTGGGTTTTTGGTCGTTTGTATCTTGTTCTCTATAATTTGCCCCAACTGCATGCACGCAGTTATTTTTAGTCCCTTATAGTTTCTTTGTATTTTGTCCAGGTGTAAGCACTGCAGCAAAGGGTCCCAGGTCCCAGATCACATTTCCCAGCCTGTCTCACAGGATTAAGTGAGATAAAACATGAAAAGCACTTAGCACAGAGCCTGGGGGTTGAGGCTGACTGCCAAGGTTCAAATTTGGACTCTGCCCCTTCCTCATCTGTGACTTGGATAAGTCATTTAAACCTCAGTTCCTCATCTGTAATGAAAAAGCGATAGCACTCACCTATTAAGGGTTGTAAGGATTTAGTGAGTTTAAGATGTAAAGCACTTGGAACAGTGCCTGGTTCACATTAAACATTATAGAAGTGTTAGCTGTAATTATCATAGTTAACTCTTATCATCCTATCATTACTGCTTAGGGCAGAGCAGCAAACCACACTTGCCGACCCCCAGGCCATTCCTTTCTTCAGCCACCCCTAGCTGGTATTTGCCCAGTACTTCACAGCTTAGAAAGTTGGAGTCTGTGCCTCATTCAAACTTCCCAGCTCACCAGTAAGAGTGGCTACTTCATTTTTCCAAAAATAATTTATTGAGGTGAAGTACACATAACATGAAATTAGCCATTTTTTAAATTTTTATTTTATTTGGCTGCATCGTGTCTTAGTTGCAGCATGCAAGATCTTCATTGCAACATGTGGAATCTTTCGTTGTGGCGCTCAGGCTCAGTAGTTGTGGCATGTGGGCTCAGTAGTTGTGGCACACAGGCTTAGTTGCCCTGCAGCATGTGGGAGCTTAGTTCCCCAAGCAGGGATGGAACCTGCGTCCCCAGCACTGGAAGGCGGAGGCTTAACCGCTGGACCACCAGGGAAGTCCCAGAATCAGCCATTTTAAAGTAAACAACTCAGTAGCATTTAGTACATTCACAATGTTATCCAACCACCACCTCTACTTCCAATATATTTCCATCACTCCAAAGTAAAGCCCCTTACCCTTTAAGCAGTTTCTCCCCCTCCCATCCCCACCAAGCCCCTGACCACCACCACTATGTGTTCTATCACTATGGATTTCTCTGTTCTGGATATTTCATATAAATGGAATCATATAATATGTGACCTTTTGCTCTGGTTTCTTTCACTTAGCATAATGTTTTCAAAGTTAATCCCCGTGGCTGCACATAGCAGTACTTCATTCCTTTTTATGGCTGAGTATGTAAGTATATACCACAGTTTGTTTATCCATTATCCGTCAATGGACATTTGGGCTGTTTCTATCTTTCAGCTCTTGTGCATAGTGCTGCTGTGAGCATGCATGTACATGTACTTGTTTGAGTACCTGTTTTCAGTTTTTTTCAGGCATATACATAGGAGTGGAACTGCTGGGCCATCTTGCACTCCACTAGGTTGCATGTCCCCTACTTTGCAGACCTCCGGTTTGGTGGTAGGAGAAGTCAGGAGAGCTAGAATTCCTAGGAAAGGTCTCAGAAGACGAACGGAAGTGGGGAAAGGAATGAGTCAGAAACGGCTTGAAGAATGGACATGCCATGAGCTCAGGTCAAAGAGAAGAGGGAAAGAATGGGAGGGGTCCATTGGTGGGGGAAGGGGATGAGGGTAGGCTAACCTGGAAACTTTCCTGGGTGTTGGAATGTTCTACTTCTTAATTTGGGAGGTGGTTGCATGAGTGTGTAGATATACATATGTATGTAGAAATGGCTGTATGTAGTTTTCTATACATTTGTTACACCTCAGTACAGAAAAGATGGGCAATAAGGTCTCCAAACCTGGCCAAAAAGGGTGCATTTTTCAGAAGAAAGAAAAACTTCACAAATAACAGCTACCATTTATGGAGCCTCTTCATGTGATCAGGCATTTTTCACAATCTTCAATACACATCACAACTTAAAAGGCCTGATCTTCAAATGAGGAGCCCCTCAGAGAGGGTAATTAATCTACAGACAAAGCTGGGAAGTGGTGGAGTGGGGGTCAGGACCCGTTCCTCTGTTCATTCCTCATCCAGTCGCTGAAGATTTCTGTTGTGTCTAGTATGTGCCAGGCCCCATGTTAGCTCTGGGCCCATGGCAGCGAATAAGCCACAGTCTCTGCCCTCAAGGACTTTAGGGTCACAGCGGGGCAGACAAGCAGCAAACAGGTAAACCAACACATCAAAGTGAGACTCAGGATTGTAGTAAATCCGTGAAGGGAATGACCAGAGAACAAAGGAATGGGGGGCAGTGTGCCTTTAGACTCAGGGGCCAAGGAAGGCCTTTCTCAGGAGGAGGTGATAGTTAAGCTGGGCACTGGAGGTGAGAAAGAGTCGGGAGAAGGGCATTCTAAGCAGCTGGAATAGCACGTGAAGGGCCATGAGTGGGAAAGGAGTGTAGGCCAGTGTGGTCAGAACACAGCCAAGGAGGGGGAGCTGGGGCTGGCGCAGTGGGGACTGGACAGAGGATGGAGTCACAGCAGCCTGACTCCCACGCCTGTGCCCTTTCCATGCCATCCTACCTCTCCAGCGAGTTTAATTTTAGTCACAGATGAGTTGGACGTGTGGGCCCAGCCTGGGCTGGGTGCTGGAGAGACAGAGCCATGTAAACAGACAGTTACCCCACCGGCTGGTCCAAATGTGCTCGAACGGCGAGGAGCTGCCTGCGTTCTGTGGGAGGGCACCCAGGGGAAGGGGGCAATGACCGGTTCTGCCTGGGAGGGTCAGGGAGGCCTCTGCAGAGGCAACCTTGAAGCTGAGTCTTAAAGGAAGAGTCAGAGTTTTCCAGACTGAGAATGGAGGGTGGACAGGGCAGGAGGTGGGAACGATGTGGGCCAAAGTGTAGAGGTGTGACTTACGTTTGGGAAACCGCAAGCAGCCCTCGGGTGCCCAGAGAGAATGGTGAAGGGGAGACCTGGAGGGCAAAGGATGTCTGGCCACAGTCAACCTCCCTCAGGCCATAACAGGGCAGTCTGTAATGGGGAGGTAAGGAGCTGCCTCCTCGGGGGGGTCAACCACAATACACGCTGTGGAGTCACGTGCAGGAAAGCCTAGTGCAGTCATCTTGGAAACCAGCAACAATTAAGGCCTGGACGCCCTCGAAGATTACTTGGGGCTTATAAACTGCAACAATCTCTACGTAAGTCAATCTGGCAATATCAGAATCACAAATGCGTAAACCTTTTCCCCCAGAAATTCTCCTTCCGGGAATTTATCCTACAGAGGGACTTGTAAATGTGTGAAATGATGTGTATATGGAAAGATGTCCAAGAAATTCTGTTGAATGAAAGAAAAAGAACCAAGGGACAAAACAGCATGAACAGGGCTTCCCTGGTGACGCAGTGGTTGAGAGTCTGCCTGCCAATGCAGGGGACAAGGGTTCATGCCCCGGTCCAGGAAGATCCCACATGCCGCGGAGCGGCTGCGCCCATGAGCCATGGCCGCTGAGCCTGCGCGTCCGGAGCCTGTGCTCCACAACGGGAGAGGCCGCAACAGTGAGAGGCCCGCATACCACACACACAAAAAATAAATAAAATAAAATAAAACAGCATGAACTGTATGCCACTTTTTGTGAAAAGGAAAACATTTGCTGGTAAAGGCTTAAATTAACTGGGAAGGACACACAAAATACTACCACTGGTGATCACAGGCTAGGGGGAGGGTGGGATCCCAGTAGATGAAGTACCAGAGTGGAAAAAATTGTTTTCACTGCCTAACTTTTTATAATTTTTATTTCTTTCTTTTTCTTTCTTTGTTACTTTTTTGTTTTTTCTTTTTAATTTAATCTTTGGTTTCTTTTGTATATCTTTTTTTTTAATTTATTTTATTTTATTCATTTTGGGCTGTGTTGGGTCTTCGTTGCTGTGCGCGGGCTTTCTCTAGCTGCAGCGAGCGGGGGCTACTCTTCATTGCGGTGCGTGGGCTTCTCATTGTGGTGGCTTCTCTTGTTGCAGATCATGGGATCTAGATGCACGGGCTTCAGTAGTTGTGGCACGCGGGCTCAGAAGTTGTGGCTCGTGGGCTCTAGAGCACAGGCTCAGTAGTTGTGGAGCATGGGCTTAGTTGCTCCGCGGCATGTGGGATCTTCCCTGATCAGGGCTCGAACCCGTGTCCCCTGCATTGGCAGGTGGATTCTTAACCACTGCGCCACCAGGGAAGCCCCTCTTTTGTATATCTTATTTTTACTTGTTTAGTTTTCTTATCTTTTTTCTTAAACATTTTATAGTTGCAAATCGTTGAACCATGTGAGCACGTTACCCACTCAAAAATTTAATTAAAAATAAACAAGCCTGGGGGCTTCCCTGGTGGCGCAGTGGTTGGGAGTCCGCCTACCGATGCAGGGGACACGGGTTCGTGCCCCGGTCTGGGAGGATCCCACATGCCGTGGAGCGGCTGGGCCCGTGAGCCATGGCCGCTGAGCCTGCGCGTCCGGAGACTGTGCTCCGCAGCGGGAGAGGCCACAGCGATGAGGCCTGCGTACCGCAAAAAAAAAAACAAAACAGGCCCCTCACCCACAAACTTAGCGTGACCCTCACCAGGACACCAATCACCCAGGACTCCAGGGCTAGGCCTGAGGCAGTGCCCTCTGGGATGCCTGGGCCCCTGGATGCCTGACCAGCTTCTCCACACTTCCCAGGACCACATACTTTTCTACTCTAGCTCCTCAGCTACAGGGCCTGGAGATAAAAGGGGCCCTGACTACACAACCACACCTACAGTGTCTGCTGGGGGGTCCACCTGCCTTTTGAGCATGGCCGTCGCACAGCCTCCAAGGGCCTCTCCCACCACCTCCCTCAGGTGATGTAGGAGTAAAAGCACTTGCCTTTAAGGGTTATTGGGAAGAAAGTAAATGGGAAGGTGGCACGCAGTAGGTACCCTGGCACACAGTGGGTGATCAGGGAGCACTGCCCCTCATCCCCTCTCCCACACCTCTTCCTGACTTCCTGCTTTCTGCCCTCAACGGACAAGTCTGCCAGGTCTTGGAAAAGGAAAACACCCGTACTTTCAAATGTCCCTTTCCCCCTTCCAGTTACCACCGTAATTCTTTCTTCCCTTTTAGGGTCAAATTTATCCAAAAATGGTCTAGACTCAGGCTCAATTTTCTCACCCGTCCCTCCACAAAGCCCCACAGTCTCCTCGTCACTGAGCGCGCCCTCCAGAAGGCTTTCCCAAGCCCAGGCCTCAGTGCCCTTTATGACGTTTGGTAAAGGGCGTCATCCCCTTCCTGTTGAAATTCTGCCTCTGCCTGACGTCTCCTGTCACAGGACCGGCCACCATTCTCCTCTCAGGCCTGTGGAAACCAGAGCACGTGGCAAAGCAGCTCGTGCTATTCCCTCTGCTGGAAACGCTCTTCCCCACTCTCCATCCCAGCTCCAGGGCCCCGTCTCCACAGAGCCGCCTCTGGCACCTGCAACCTTCAGTGTTCTGTCCTTTCTCTGCATTTTTGTGCATTTCCTGCTTCAGCCCCACACTTCATCGGGCTGCCTTTTCTCAGGCTCTCACTGCTTCAACTGGCAGAAAAGGCCTGAGGTTTGGAACCAGACACTGAATTTCCATCTCCTTATCCTTTTAGCTGTGTGCCTCTGGGCCAGGCAAACAAGCCAATACACCTTTCTGAGAGGTTTTCTTATCTGTGCACAGGGATAATAAAGGCCCACCTCACAGGGCTTGGGCGAGGCTGACATCCTTATTAAAGCATCTTATCTTGTGTTCATGAGGGGCAGGGTGGGTGGCATGGGCATGAGATTGGGGAAGTCACACAAGGCCCCTTGAACTCAGAAGGCCCAGCACTTGGGGTTTAATGCTCTGTGGTCTCTATCGTGAAATTCGTTTCTTTTTTTAATCTTGAAATTCTTGATAATTTCATCTCTGAATTTGTGTTTTGGTAAGTGAATCTGATGGGACAATGGAGCCTGCACCCAGGGCTATGGAGCCGCCGCTCGCACATAGTCATGTCTCCTGCCTCGCAGGGGTTCTTGGACGCCTGCTTCCCTTCCTTTCTGGCACTTCCCTCCTGACCAGCCTCCAGGTCTCCAACCCCACCCAGCGACCTTTGCCATCCTTGTCCTCCAGCCCCGGAATGGACTCCTGCAGCCAGGAGGCCCACGTGGGCCCCTCTTGGGGTCTGCACTCACGCTGTGAGCATCCCCACACCTCAGGGAGCCCGGTGTTTAATAGCAGATATAGAACGCCAAGACAGGTCTAGAGAAAGGAAAAAGTTCTACATTTTAGTACCTTTAATGGCAACTTTTCCTGCTTCATGAACGAGAGCCCCACACTTTCACTTTGCACTGGGCCCCAGAAATTATGTAGGTGATCCTGGAGAGAGGCCAGCAGGGTTATATGGCCCTGGAGGGGTCTTAAAAATCGCCAGTGCATCCTGCAGGTTTAACCTGGAGCCTTATCATTCCAGTCGCCCCACTGTGTAACAAGCCACTGTGAACTTAGGGGTGTAAACGTGGTCTGCTTTGTTATGCTCACAGATTCTGTGGCGTAGGAATGCAGACAGGGCCTAGCAGGGATGGCTTGTCTCACAATTTCTGGGACCTCAGGAGGAAGGACTCCAGTGGCTAGAGGTGATCTGGATGGCTGAGGGCTGGACCAGCTGGGGCTGGAGGGTCCACTTCCAAGATGGTTTCCTTACTCTTATGTCTGGTACGTCCATGGGGATGTCTGGAAGGCGTGTGTGTGTGTGTGTGTGTGTGTGTGTGTGTGTGTGTGTGTGTGTGTGTGTGTGTGTCGGGGAGGGAGGGGGGCGGTGGATGTTGGCCAGGACAGTCTGCCTGAGCACCTCCTGGCCTTTCCAGCATGGCAGCCTGAGGGTAGTCGGAATTCCTACCTGGCAGCTCAGAGCACCAGCAATCGATGCAGAAGCTGCACCATCTTTTATGACCTGGTCACCCAGGATCACGTATGGCGTACTGCACTGGCTGAAGTATTCACAAGCCTTCCCAGATTCAACAGCAGGGAACACAGACTCCATCTCTTGAAGGGGGACTGACAAGGTTACAGAAACTCACATGCGATGGGAGATATTGTTGCAGCCTTCTTTGAAAAGTACAATCAGCTACAACTATGATTTAAGTTTTAAAATAACTTGTGGTTATCTTGTGAAGAGCATCATTAGTTTGCATTATGCTTGTGACGGGATTTTGATTTAAAAGCATCGTATTCATTACATTCAACAAAGCAGTTTGTTAAATATGAGCGTTTAAAACACATCATTGCCATTTTTTAATATCTGCTTTGGCATTTCTACATTTAAAACTATAAATAACGGGAGCTTCAAAAAATGCAAGTGTCTCGGGTCTCTCTCAATCTCCAGAACAAGGATCTAATTATTTATTTTTGTAATATTCTACTACCCTGATCCCCCAGCGTGTAGCACTGAGCACACAGTTGGTGCTTAATATTCAGCAATTTCACTATTCACTAAGACAGAAGAGAAACTGTGGCTCCCGCTTTGAGGCAAATCTAAAGGAAAAAAACGTACTGGATGACTAAAACTTTAATTTCAGGTTGTTTCACTGTCACCATTATCCAGAGTCTAAAATGGGTACAATTTCTTCACTGGCTTGGCTTGGCTGATTCTACAGGGAGAATGAAAGCCAGATGATCAGGACCACAGATGTGCTTGTGTTGCTTTGTTTTGCATAAATCATGTGGACAATCATCTCAGTTCTCCAGTTCACTCTCCATTACCTACAGCGCCGTTTATTTCAATGAACGTTTACTGAGCATGCTGGGGGCCACATGCTGAGCTAGCCACTGGAGATGTAGAGATGCCCAGAGTGGTCCATGCCCTCAAGGGGCTTACTGTGCAGTTGGGGGAGGGGGAGGAACAAATGAAATACAGCCACATGCGAGCAACTCAAACATGACGGTGTGTACGGGGCTTGACCTTTCCCAGAGCACTTGACTCAGCCTGGCCACTGTGATTGGTTCAGGGATGGACATACGACCCAACTGGATCCTATCAAAGTGAAGCTCAGGATTTTTGAGGAAGCTCCCATATACATCTTCTGAGTTTTTCCCCTGGATTTGAACCCTGAGGCAAGGGAAGGCTGGGGATGCCTCAGCTACCTTTACACCTTTACAGAGCTGAGCCTGGAGTCCTGCAGGAGCCTGCTGACCTCTGCTGAGCACTGAAACCAACCAGACCTGAGCTTTTCAGTTCCATGCAGCGTGATATTCCCTTTTTCTGAACCTAAAACCACTGAGTTAGTTTTCCCATTACTTGTAACAGAGTCCTAATAGATGCTCACGTGATTACCTGTTGATTTCCTCTCTGGCAATATTGACAGTCGGTTAAGGTCATTTCTCTTTCTTTTTCTGAAAAGAAATCTCCTAGAACATGGAAATCACTGGAGGCTATGCACACACTTCCAGAGGGAGAGGGTCTGTGAACTGAAGGACCACCGAGGGAGAAGCCACCCAGCATCTTTTGGCCCTCAGCAGCTCTGTGCCCTCAGACAGCCTGCTTCACCTGGCCAACCTCCGAGGCTCTTGCGGATTTACGGTTTGATACTGGAGAGCCTAACTGGCCATCTTCACCAGACTAGGTCCAGCATGTTGTGAGAACTTGGGAATTATTGTTATTATTACATTATTAGCACTGTCTGTGTCCTTTTTTTTAAGTAGGCATTGGCCTCCTAACTTTGAGTAGGTGGGAACTGAGGGGCCTTTTTTATTGGGATCCTCTGGTATTCAGCTTCCACCTGTACCCCTTGACCTACCTCTCCGAAAGGGAAAGACTTAGAGATGGTACCAGAGGTCAACCTTAACTAGAAGCTTCTGACACCAGATTCGTAGAAATCAGGCCTGTGTGTGCAGCCCTTTTCTCAGCCTCAAATATGGTTTGCACACTTCAAATTCTAAATATTGTTTTCTCATAGCTCATTTCCTCATTATGGTTCTGGGCAACTTCGGTTTTATCTTTCTCCTCGGACCACTCCTCGTAATGTTGGTGTCCAGTCCACATTTGCTCTATCAGGAAAGTCAATGCTTTTCTTCAGAAACCATTTCGGAAGGCAAACAACTCCAAAGCAAGTCGGTCAACATAGAAAGGAAATTAACAGCAACAGGAATAGCTGACAGTGATTGAGAGCTAACTATGTCTCAGGCATAATGCCGTAAGGCATATGGCAGCAAATCCTATGACTGAATCTGAGATGTGTGCCAGGATCATCTTGTTTCACAAGCAAGGGAACTTAGGCAGGGACATGCTGCTAACAGCGGGTGAGCTCTGGGCAGAATCCAAGCAGTCCAACCCTACCCTCCTCTACTTTTAAGAAGATAACTATTTATTTTGATATAATTTCAAACAAAGAGAAAATTCACAATACTACTATAAGGAACTCGCATATATAGAACCTGCATTTTTAATCATTACACTATATTTGTTCAATGAATAAATAGGTACTCAAACATAGCAAGTAGCTAATCTTAATTAAGAAAACACCAGGGCTTCCCTGGTGGCGCAGTGGTTGAGAGTTCGCCTGCCAATGCAGGGGACACGGGTTCGTGCCCCGGTCCGGGAAGATCCCACATGCCGCGGGGCGGCTGGGCCCGTGAGCCATGGCCGCTGAGCCTGCGCGTCCGGAGCCTGCGCGTCCGGAGCCTGTGCTCCGTGACGGGAGAGGCCACAACAGTGAGAGGCCCGCGTACCGGAAAAAAAAAAAGAAAACACCAACATACCCACGATGAAAATCCAAAACAAAGATTAATCTTGGATGAAAGTCCCGAAGCTGAAGAGGGAGACGAAGGGTGTCTAATATTTTTTGTACAATTCTTACTCATTTCTGTATTTATCCTTCCTGAGGTTTACTTACAGCAATAAATAGATTCACAAAAGCTTAGCACTTAGAAATCTTAGAGACCCTGCAGTGCAAGCCCCTCTCCCACCTCCCACATTTAGCAGATGGGTGGGAGCTGGCTTTAAGCAGCAACTAGGGCGCTCTGCTTCCCAAGCAGCCATGGGGAGCCGCGAGCCCAGGGCCTTTAGAACTGGATCACCTCACATGGAAGCCCCACCCTGTCACTTACAGCCTGTGTGACCTTAGACAAGGCCTAACCTCACAGAACCTTGGTTTCCTTGCCAGTAAACGGCGCTAAGAATGCTGACCTCGGGAGGTTATGGAGAGAATTTAATGAGATAAACTTGCAAAGAGCTTGACATTTAGCAGGGATCCAATAAATATCCCTTTTCTCTACTTTTTTTTTTTTTGGGGGGGGCCAAGCCAAGCAGCTTGTGAAAGCACTGGGTCCAAACCACTGGACTGCCAGGAAATTCCCTCTACCTTTTCAAATAGCTTTTTCCATACTTCAGATGATTTCTCTAGAATAGAGTCCTAGAAGTAGAATTATACTGGGCCAACTGGAAGAAACATTTATATGACCCTTGATCTGTATTGCCAACTTCTTTTCCAAAAGGGTCCTGCCACTGGTGGCATGTGAGATTGCCAGTTTCACCATTTCTTTGCCAGACTAAGATTTTTTTTCCCCCTTTTTAGGTATTAGAAAAAGAAAAGTATTGTATCATTGTGTTAAGTTGTATATCTTCCATTAATTGGCAGGTGAATATTTCCCCACATCTACATTCCCTGTTTTCTGACTTGCTTGTTCGTGACCTTTGACTATTGGGGTACTGGCACTTTTTTTCTTATCAATATGTGTGAATTATTTTTTACAATAAAGAAATTAAGTTCGTATATACTGACTGCAAACATTTGTTCCTAGTCTTTTCTTTGCTTTTTATTTTGAAGCTGATGGGAATTCCCTGGCGGTCCAGTGGTTAGGACTCAGTGCTTTCACCGCCGGGGCCTGGGTTCAATCCCTGGTCAGGGAACTAAGATGCTGCAAGCGGTATGGTGAGGCCAAAATAAATAAATAAAAAATAAGTCTTTTTATTTGAAGATGTTTCATTTATTTTTAGTGATTTTTGTTGTTATTGCTGTGGTATTTTTGGAGGTTTGTAAGCCACGGAAGTGTTTCATCTGTATTTTGATGTTTCTCTTTATAATTTGTTCTTTAAATTTTAAGCTGCCCCATCTGGGAGTTAGATACTCTTGAGGAATCATATGTTATGGATTGAACTGTATCCCTCCAAAAGAGATGTTGAGGCCCTGACCTTCCAGAACCTGCGAACGTGGCTTTATTTGGCAATAGAGTCTTTGTAGACATAATCAAGCTGAGACGAGGTTATACTGGAGTAGGGTGGGCACTACCCCAATATGACTGGTATCCTGAGAAGAAGAGAAGACAGAGACATACAGAGAGAAGGCCATGTGACAACAAGAGCAGAGACTGGGGTGATGCAGCTACAAGCCAACGACTGCCAACCACCACCAGAAGCTAAGAGAAGGGCAAGGAAGGATGCTACCCAGAGTCTCAGAGGGAGCACGGCCCTGCTGACACCTTGATTTCACACTTCTGGCCTCTAGAACTGTGAGAGAATAAATTTCTGTTGTTTTAAACCTCCAAGTTTGTGCTACTTTGTTATGGCAGCCCTAGAAACTACGCCAAATTAAAGACAAATTTTCCTATTAAAATTGGACCCAAGGAGAACTGGACAGAAATTATCCCATGATAAATGTGGAAGTGCCAGACATATAGAAGAAAAGTGATGTTTTCCTACTACCATCTGGAAAAAAGAGGGGGGCGGATTTTGACCTCTACCTTGTAATTTACCTTAAATTACACTGAAATAAACCCCAAATGACTGA
Source organism: Neophocaena asiaeorientalis asiaeorientalis (assembly GCF_003031525.2). NCBI lineage: Eukaryota > Metazoa > Chordata > Mammalia > Artiodactyla > Phocoenidae > Neophocaena > Neophocaena asiaeorientalis. The sequence goes on along the minus strand of NW_020174421.1, from coordinate 1,189,566 downwards.
AAGATTTAAATGTAACAAATGAAACTAGAGGCATTCTAGAGGAAAACATGTGAAATAAAATGCTTTTTCAGGGCAGGGAAGGCATTTCTAGGCATTAGACAAATGCCAGAAGCTGTAAAAGGAAAAGTTGACACTGAACCACGTAAAAGTCAACTTTCAGCACAGTAATAAATACCTTCAGCAAAATCAAAGATCAAATGGCTGGGAAACAATATTTGCAACTCAATTCACAGACAAAGGATTGGTTTCTTTAATAAAGAGAGCTCCAAAAATCAGTAAGAAAAGACCAAATAAGAGAAACTACACTGAGAGACCACTTCTCACCTATCAGCTTGGGCAAAGTCAAAAAACATTTGCTGGGGCTTCCCTGGTGGCGCAGTGGTTGAGAGTCCGCCTGCCGATGCAGGGGACACGGGTTTGTGCCCCGGTCCAGGAGGATCCCACATGCCGCGGAGCGGCTGGGCCCATAAGCCTGCGCGTCCGGAGCCTGTGCTCTGCAGCGGGAGAGGCCACAACAGTGAGAGGCTTGCGTACCGCAAAAAAAAAAAAAAAAAAAAAATTTTCT
>NW_020174421.1:1187617-1188621 GCF_003031525.2 Neophocaena asiaeorientalis asiaeorientalis | reverse complement strand
CCCCGCAAAAAAAAAAAAAAAAAAAAGCATTTGCTAATTACCTCCCAAACATATTCAGTGTATTCTTGACTGATAAAAGCAGAAGGTTAAGATCACAGTCTCTGGGTGACCTCTTAAGATTCTTTGCAGTGTTGGGACTCTATGATTATCATAATTGTCCTTGTCATTATTTTTACCTATTAGCATTAGCTGAGTGTCAAGACATCAGTGGTACTTGAAAAAGCAACTCTAGCAATGGTTAACTAAAGTGTAATGGTTAACTGCCTGGGTCTGATTCTTGGTTCTGCCATTTTTTAGCTGTATGACCCTGAGTAAGTGGTTTAACTTTGAGCCTCGGTTTCCTCATCTATAAAATGGGGATGATGTAATGGCTACTTCATAGGGTTGTTTTGAAGAATTTATGAGTTGATATATGTAAAGCATCTAGAACAGTGTCTGGCACATGGTAAGTACCATGTAAGTGTTAGCAATTATTATCACCATGGGGTGACCCTAAAGTCTGTAAATATAGAGAATTTTATTATGTATAATCAATAAACCACTTATTCTGAAAATTCCTATGTGTTTCCAGATTTGGTGGCCACTCTATATATGCTAGATACTTTTAAATACATTATCTTTTTTAATCTTCCCTATAGTCCTGTAAGATTTGCTTTACTATCTCCATCTCACTAATAAGAAAACAAGGGATCACAGAGGTAAAGTTACCTTTCCAGGGTCACACAGCTGCAAGGGCCCCGGCCAAGATTCAGATGTAAGTTTGCTCAGGTTATTTCTACTCCATCTCAGGCCATCCCCTACAGAGTGTCCAGAGGCACCCTTTGGTCCACTGAGGGTGGAAAATTTCAGCCCAGTTCCAGATGGCAGGCCCCAACAGGATAGCAGGCTCCTCCCTGGCTCCGACGCTGCCGCCTACCCCGCTGATTTACAGAGAAAGTGGGGAGCATTCCCCATACTCCAAGTGGAGAGAGAGGCAGACTGCTGGCTCCGCCCCCTGAGAACTT
>NW_020174421.1:1120476-1187537 GCF_003031525.2 Neophocaena asiaeorientalis asiaeorientalis | reverse complement strand
ATGTTGGGAAGGGCTCAGAGGCCAAAAGAGAGTCGCTGGGCTCGCTGCTACAGTCTGGCATAAACAGTGCCAGCGATTTCCTCCAACTCTGCTGCTCGGGTGTGGGCCCCAGAGTCTCTTAGATGCCTCCAGCCGCGCTTGTTCTACCGGCCGATCAACGCGTGCGAAGTGTGCAGTGCGACCTGTTTCGTAAATAGATCTCATTTGGGCTGTGACTTTGAAAGCCAGCCAAAGGCCCCAACCTAAAATAGTCAGCCTACTGCCCTGTTATTTTCACGGCTTAAAAAAACAAAAAAACAAACAAAAAACCCTTCCAAAGCATAGCATGTATATTTTTATCACAGGCCTGCTTCGAATAGCAACACCTATTTACTTGGAGGGAGGAGACTGCGGGGCGACTTTCCGCGCTTCGGTTATTATCCAGACCCGGGGACCCAGTGCACTCAGTCCACAGAAGAGGGTCCTCCCCATCACAGGGCCAGTCCAGCGGCCTCTCCAGCCTTCACCCCTCACCCCAGTACACAATCCATATCCTGGCCCCCACGCACCTCACTTTCTACACTGCTCCTGGGCCTCCAGGTCATGACCACAGGCCTTGCTTTCATGCTGGTTGCCTCCCCTCAACCCTCAGACTGTGTGCAGCCTTCACCCTTTGCTTCTCTCCGTGGCCGGAGTGTGGCTCGTCTGTGGCCTGCGGCTCACGACCTAAGGAGCATCCATCAGCCACGAATAATCCTAATCACAACTGAATTTTTAGGGAGCACTCACTGGCTGCCAAGAACCATGCTAAGCATTTCTCCCCTATTATCTCACTGAATTTTTAGGCCTGTTCTGTGAGGTTCCGTTTTGCAGAAGGGAAAACGGAAATTTCGCTGAGCTGCCCAGGGTCACACAGTCAGAGGACAGGCTGGGAGACCTGAACCCAGCTGAATGGCTCCCAGTGCTGTGAGCTCTACATAATTCTCTCATCATTGTAGCTTTTTATTACATGCAGATGATATTATCCCATTTTGTATAACACGTATTTGTGACCATCTGCTAACATGACGCCAAAATGCTACTTCTGGGGAGGGGCAGGGAGTGAAAGTTTGAGACATTTTTTACTTGTTTCTTTAAATGTTCCTGTTTATTTTTTTATGAGCATGTATTTGTTACATTATCAGAAAAACAAACAATAGTTTGAGAAAAACAGATAGAAGCAAGCCCTCAGCATCTCTGGTAGAGGTAGTGTGTGTAGTGGCTAACAGCCCACACACTCAGGAGCCAGGCGCCCCTAGCATTGCCACTTCCCAGCTGTGTGACCTTGGGTAATTCATCTAGCATCTCTGTCCCTGTTTCCTCACTCATGGAATGGAGGCTAAAAATAACATCTACCTCATAGGCCGGGCAGGAGGATAAACGTGTTAAAAGTGCTCGAGGCAGTGTCTGGCACACCCTAAGGACTCCAGAAGAGCTTGACACCATCCAGCACCTCAGATTGTAGAGGGAAGGCAAGGAGGTGCAAAAGCAAAGGTCCTCAGGGACCCAGCAGGCATGGGGAGGTCAGCAGCTGTCAGTACTCCAAGGGGTAAGGCTTGTGGCAATCGGCAGAGTGCAAAATTGTGGCTGGAAGGGGCTGCAGTGTTTTAAGATCCAATGCATTTTCTGAAAGAGCTATAACTCCAGGATTTTATTAAAAGTCCCTTAAGGTTTAATGTTGCCTCAAATTGAACAACACAAAGAAGAACCTGCAGAGCCCTTTGGCCCCAGGCTGCCAGCCTGCAGCCTCGCTCCCATGGGCCTTCTGCTTCAATGGTGCTGGCTCCCCAGAGGAACCCTGACACCCAGCAGCTGACAGTGAGAGGCGCGATGAGTAACAGACACCTGTGTTTGGAGGGAAGCGGCACCAGCTAACTAGGCAGGGATCCTCATCTCCATTTCACAGATGACGTAACTGAAGGTCAGGGAGGGATAGCAATTTACCCAAGGTCCTGCAGCACAGTGTCTTATAGAGCCAGGATTCAAACCCAGGAACTTCTGATTCCACAGCCTGTGTTTCTAGGGCTATTTATGAGTCTCGTCCTTTCCTTCTCTAACAGTTCCTCCAACATCAGCTTTCTGACAACAGTAATTAAGAAAAGAAATTTGGGGACTTCCCAGGTGGTGCAGTGGTTAAGAATCCGCCTGCCAATGCAGGGGACACGGGTTTGAGCCCTGGTCCAGGAAGATCCCACATGCCGCGAAGCAACGAAGCCCGTGCGCCACAGCTACTGTGCTCTAGAGCCCATGAGCCACAACTACTGAGCCTGTGAGCCACAACTACTGAAGCCCGCGCGCCTAGAGCCCGTGCACCGCAACGAAGAGTAGCCCCGCTCACCGCAACTGGAGAAATCCCACGCGCAGCAACAAAGACCCCACGCAGCCAAAAATAAATTAATTAATTTTTTTTAAAATGGGGGAATGGTATTGCCCACAGTACCAGCTCAATTAAAAAAAAGGAAAAAAGAAAAAAATTTCTCCCTGTAGCATTTTTTTCTCTTAATTTTTTTTTTTTGCCTTGATATAAAAACCGTTGACTCCAACATCATCTCTAAATGAAATGAGGTTTTCCTCCACAGGGCATACAAATGGTTAGATTAAAGGTTTAGCTGGCCGCACACGCTGGCGCTGGCTTGCAGTCATCTGCCTCTACTCAGCATCTCTCTGAACACGTCAGCAACCGTTCTTGAGGTGCCCACTTTCCATGAAGGACTCTGCTAACTGTTAAGAAACTAATCAGAGCCCTGCAAGCACGAGAGGCTAAAGCTGGGTGGAGATGAGGATGCAAAGAGGACTTGTATCCAGTCAGCCCCCACTGCACGCCAGGCATGCTGACTCTTCCCAACAACACACTTCTAAATTATTGTGAAACCTCCTGGGGGTTTCCTGTGATGTGGGTATTACTATCCCCATTTTATAGCTGATAGATCCAAAGGTCTGAAAGAAGAAGGAATTCCCTCAAGATTATGTTCGTTGTAAGAGAGAAGTTACATCTCTCTAGACTCTCGCTCCTCCACGCATGGTCCCTGGACCAGCCACATCGGAATCACCTGGGAGCTTGTTAGAAACAGATAGTATCGGGCCCACCCCAGATCTGCCGGTCAGAAGCTGCATTTTACAGGACACTGCAAGGAGTCTCACGCACACCAAGGTCTGAGAGGTGCTGCCCTAACTAACCCCTTCCCCCCCAAGTCCTCTGTCTCCTGTGCATTTCAAATTCTGTGCTGGGGTACAGTTGGCAGCTTTCTGCTCTTTATTCCCTAAGTTCAAAAGTACTTTGGCATCAAACCTGAGAGTTGAAAGAAAATCCTAAACATAAGTACCACAAATCAGCATTTGTGCATCATTTCCTTAACGGTAGCTTACCCAGGACTGAGGGAGTTTCTTGGGATGCAGGATTTTCAGCGTTAAAACTGGGGCAGTTCTTGGCAAACTGGGATGGCTGGTCACCATATCCCTATTCCCAGCCTCTCAAACACAGGTAATTCCTTTCGTATAGTAGTTCTCAGCCCTGGATGCACCTTAGAATCACCTGGGGAGATCTGAAAAAAACAAATGCCTGCTCACTAACCCAGATGAATTAAATCAGAACCTCTGCGGGTAGGTCTGGCCACTGATACGTTAAAAAAGACTCCCCGTGTGCTTTGAATGCACAGGGTCTAGAGCCACTGTTCCTGCCTAAAGTTATTTTTTTGCTCTGAGTAGCACATTTTTCAGGAACATGAAGAACTGACTGAAGGAAGGAAAAGGGGGAAGGGACTCGCCCTTACTGGGTCCATGCCTCTCATGCTGGTTAGCACCCAAGTGCCAGAAGCCGAGCTACCTGTGAACTAGGAGTTATTTGTGTCCATTATGCAGATAAGAACACTGAGGGTGAGAGAAGTATCTCACCCAAGTTCACACAACTAGGAAATGGTGAACTGTGACTTCAGGTCTGTCTTCTTTTATAACCCCGGGAGGATGTTCTACACACTACCTCCAAGATACCTAGATTTTAACTTTGCCATTGATCATGAAGAGATTCTGAGAATGGTCTGCTGCAGAGTAGAAGATGAGGCCCACCTGTACAGGTGGACTATTTTCACGCTGGAAATTCCTTCACCATGGAGTCTTTCCCCTGAATCTTATAAAACCCAGGTAGACCCAGCAATCCCACTCCTTGGTGCCTACCCAAGAGAATGTTCATAGCAGCATTGTTTATAATAGCCAAAAGGTAGAAACAAGTCAAATATCCATCAACTGATGAATGGATAAAATGTGGTATCACTGTATAATAGAATATTATTTGGCAATAAAAAGTATTGATACATGCCACAACATGGATGAACCTTGAAAACATTGTGCTAAGTGAGAGAAGCCTGACACAGAAGGCCACAGACTGTAAGGTTCCATTTACATAAATGTCCAGAATAGGCAAATAGAGACAAAAGAGTAGATTAGTGGTTGCCAGGGGCTGGGGTGGGGAGGGGAGAAGGGAGGAATGGGAGAGATTGCTAATGAACATGGGGCTTTTTTGGGGGTGATGAAATGTTCTGGAATCAGTGTGATGGTTGTACAACTGTGAGTATCCTAAAACTACCGAATTATACACTTTAAAAGAGAGGATTTTAGGGTATGTGAATTCTCTCTCAATCTGCTAACAGGAGTTCTCATCCATAGCTGGTGGGAAAGCAAAATGGAGCAGACACTGTTGAAAACTGGAAGTTTCTAGTAAGGCTAAACTTACACCTACCATATCATATAGCAGTTCTACTCCTGCATACATTCCCAAGACAAACGAGTACTTAAGTCCATCCAAGGACACGTACAAGAATGTTCCTAGCAGCTTTGTTCATAATAGCCCCAAACTGGATGCAACCCGAATATCCATGCCGAGGAGAACAGATAAATAAACTGTGCTGTATTCATACAATGGATACCACAGAGCACGACAAAGGGACTACTTACTGCTACCTGCCAGACAAAAATGAATCTCACTGATATGATGTTGAGCATTAAGAAGCCAGACAAAAGAGCCCATCCGCTATGATTTCATTCCTATGAAGTTCAAGAATATGCAGAACTAATGGATGACGATAGAAGTCAGAGGAGCATAGACTGGGAAGAGGCACGAGGGAGCTGGTTAGGGAGCTGCAGGTGTTATACATCTTGATCTGGGTATTTGTGGATTGGGGCTGCACATCTGTAAGGATCACTGGGTTATACATGGAAGATCCATGTGCTTCGTGAACTTCACCATGTGTACGTACGTCATACCTAAAAAGTCCAGAAGCTCCTCAGCCAATGGTGGCCTTGTTCTGGGGTTCACTGACTGACCCTGGATGTCTGCACAGTGGACTGAAGAGGGCACAGACTGTGGAGACAGGTGGACCTGGATTCCAGTCCAGCTCTGCCCCCGTCTAGTCCCATGACCTTGGGCAAGTCACTCAACATTTCTCAGCTTCATGAAATGAGGAAGCAATCTCTAACAGGGACGGCCTTGAGCGTTAAGAGAAAAAATACATGGCAAGTCCCGAGCACAGGGCTCAGCCCAGGAGAGAACAGACGAATCCCAAGTGGTCAATAAACGGTGGCTCATACAAGACAGCTGCTCTGTCAGAAGGATGCAGAATCGCAGCCTTCTGGCAGGAACAGGGGCAGATGAGTGGGCACAGCCAGGACAGTTTATGAAACTTGTCCGGGTTGTCTGCCCTGTTGAAGAGACCACCAGGAGAGATCACACGAAAAGCCAAGGAGGGGGCTTCCCTGGTGGCGCAGTGGTTGAAAGTCCGCCTGTCGATGCAGGGGACGCGGGTTTGTGCCCCGGTCGGGGAAGGTCCCACATGCCGCGGAGTGGCTGGGCCCGTGAGCCATGGCCGCTGAGCCTGCACGTCCGGAGCCTGTGCTCCGCAACGGGAGGAGCCACAGCAGTGAGAGGCCCGCGTACCGCAGAAAAAAAAAAATAAAAGCCAAGGAGTGACAGAAGAGAGGCCCAGTGTCCTAGGGCCCCAGCTGAGCCCAGCTTCCGAGCTGTCCCCACCAAGGTGCAGCCATGTGAGTGAGCCGTCCTGCAGGAGGGTCCGGAGGATCACCGCCCCAGCCAACATGATGTGGAGCTGAGCCGGTCCGTCCACAGAACTGGGAGATCATGAACTGTTGCTGTTTTAGACTTCGGAGTGATTGCTATTCAGCCATAGACAGCCCATACAGGAATTGCTATCCAAGGGGGGGCTCCAATAAACAGCACTGAAAACATGGGACACTGGCTTAGGAACAGGGCAATGGGCAGAGGCTAGGGGGCCTTGAAGAGATTGTTACTGGAATGTGGAAGAATGTGAGAAATTGTTACGGGAGCCTGACCAAAGGGGACGCGACTTACGTACTGACAGAAGAATGTAGTAAAACTGTTCCCTGTAATAACGTGGAAAACAGAAAGTACAGTTCATAGCCTTGTTTTGGCTGAGGAGATTTCAAGGCAGAATGTTGAAAGAATCAACTGGTTCGTTTTAGCTGAGGGACGGATGGAGGATGAGCTAAAGAAAGAGCTGTTCCGTATCACAGAGGAATCTATAGGAAACGCTCCTTGCCTCAAGCTTGTTAGGTTGGAAAATGAGACCGTTTCTCATTCCCAACATCTATAGCCCAGTAAAGATTCTCAAAGGAAATAAGAACCTGGGGGAGGGAAGGAACCTGGTGGCAAAGATCAAATACAGGGTGCTTCCCGTGAAATGTGGCCTCCGGGTCAAGATCAGATGAAGGATGCAGATACAACAGACTTTCTTGAGAACTCAGATGCATTTCAGGGTACGGCATAGGTAGAGCCTCTCAGCTAGACAACAGGCTTCTAAGAACCTCTGAAGGCGTATCCCTCAGCGCTTGCATGTGGCCCAAAGGGTCTGTTTCAGAAAGAAATGTTAAGTGTGGCTTTTGTCTAATGGAGTAGGTCATTTGATACACAGGAAATGCACAAAAGCTTTCATTTTACTAATTTGGACTGAGGGGAACAGAGACATTATACATATATAGTTGTACCTAAGTATCCATGGGGGATTCATTCTAGGACCCCCGTGGATACCAAAATCCACAGATACTCAAGTCCCTTATATACGCGATGGCCTACTATTTGTATATAACCTAGGCACATCTTCCCGTATACTTTAAATCCTCTCTGGATTACTTATGATACCTAATAAAATGTAAATGCTATATAAGTAGTTGTAAATACAACGTAAATGCTGTGTAAATGCTTGTCGGAGGGGCAGTGCACCGGCTGTCCCGAGAATCTGTCTCTAGCTTCTACAGTGTTTGGACAGAACACCACCAGGGACGCCCCTTCTTCCAGCCTCCAACCACCCTCCAACTTTTTTCCCAGCCACAACCTTAGGCACCAACCTCTCAGCCAGCCTCGGCTTCAGGGACCAACCAACACCATATTCGGAGTTTCTCTCCGTATTGAGGATCAGCGGAGCTCCCACATTCCTCAGGATTATTTCCGTGCGGTGGAGGCCACAATCAACCACCCGGTCAACACGCGCCTGCGCGCCTCCCACACCCAGCTCTCTCTGGGCTTCTAGTTCCACCGAGACCACGTGGCTCTGGAGGGCGTGGACCACTTCTTGGGCAAGTTGGTGCAGGAGAAACGCGAGGCTGCAGAGGGTCTCTTGCAGATGCAAAACCGGCGTGGCTGCCGCACACGCTTCCGGGACACACAGAAGCCATCCCAAGATGAGTGGGGTAAAACCTGAACGCTGCGGAAGTCGCCACAGTCCTGGAGAAGAAGCTGAACCGAGCCCTCTTGGATCTGCATTCTCTGAGTTCTGACCCCCCATCTCTGTGAGTTCCTGGAGAGCCACTTCCTGGATGAGGAGGTGAAACTCATCAGGAAGAAGGGCGACCACCTGACTAACCTCCGCAGGCTGGCCGGCTCCCAGGTTGGGCTGGACGAGTATCTCTTTGAAAGGATCACCCTCCACTACGGCTAGAAGCCTCTGGAGCCCAGCGGACTTTGACGACCCCTCTGACAAACCCCTGGTGCCAGGGCTTCTGCCTGCCGCCACTAGGCAGCTTTTTAACCAGCCTGGAGCCCTCTCCCGCACCGCAGAGCGAATGGAAACAATAAAGCTTTTTGCAGGAAAAAAAAAATGGTTGGAGTGCAGCAAATTCAAGTTTTGCTTTTTGGAAATTCTGGAATTTTTTTTCCAAATATTTTCGGCTTGTGGATGGTTGAATCTGCAGATGCAGAACATGTGCACATGGAGGGCCAATTGTATGTGTGTGTATATGTAAAGTAAAAATACAGGGACTTCCCTGGTGGCGCAGTGGTTAAGAATCCGCCTGCCATTGCAGGGGACACGGGTTCGAACCCTGGTCAGGGAAGATCGCATATGCGGCGGAGCGACTAAGCCTGTGCGCCACAGCTACTGAGACTGTGCTCTAGAGCCCACGAGCCACGACTACTACTGAAGCCTGCGCACCTAGAGCCTGTGCTCCACAGCTAAGACAAGCCAGCGCAATGAGAAGCCCTCGCACTGCAACGAAGAGCAGCCCCCACTCAGCAACAAAAAAACCCAACACAGCCAAAAATAAATAAATAAATTTATTTTAAAAAATAAACATATAAGGTACATATACATATATACACACATTATATGTACTTTTATGGGTGAAGGGTGTCAAAAGGTAAAAAAAATAAATTTTTAAGAAAGGAACAGAAACATTATAAAACAAAATGTAGCCTCTATGACTTTCAACTGCCTAAAGACAGGAATCAGGCAAACATGAACCATTTCTTAAGTAAAACAAGGATGACTCAGAGGCCAAGAGCCAAATAGAGCCATTCCCAGGGAGCAGACCTGGGCCCCGATCAACATACATTCCCTAGCCCTGGAGCATGGAGAATGGTACCCAGAAGAATTTCCAAATTGTGATGGACCTATGACTGCCCTGTCTTCCCTTCTGGATGCGAGTGTACACTGTGATGCTGCACCCCCTGTCTCATTTTAATATGTTGGGTGCGTGAGGGCAGATAACTTGTCTCTGGTCCACAGGTCTTCAGATCAAGAGGACCCTTGCCCAAGTGCCTCATCAACAATTGGATGAGAAACCAGACTTCTGGCCTGCCCTTGAGGCTGAAATAGGATGAGAGTTTGGGGGTTACGGAAAGTGGGGGAAAACATTCATTCTGCACGAGAGAGGGAGCTTGAGGACGAGATAGGAGACTGTGGTGGCTAGTCTCCAAAGACGGTCCCAAAGGAATCATGCAACCCGGTGTTCATGCCTTTGTGCGGTCCCTTCCCATGCTATATCTGGCCTGGTCCAGTGACCTATTTAACCAACAGAGGCAGCAGAGTGATGCAGTGCCAGCTAGGGACCCATGAATTAAGGGGACCTGGCAGTTTCAGCTTTTGCAGTTTGAGGAGCCCTGAGCTGCTATATAAGAAGTCTGGCTCCCTTGTACCAGAAGGACTGTGGGAGGGAAAGGCCTTAGGGAGATGGGGAGGCTCTGAAATGCCTTGGAAAGAGACAGAGTTTCCGGCTTCCCAGTCCTGCTGAGGCCAGACTTCTAGCCATCCCCACCAAGCCGCTAGACGTGAGAGCACCATCTTGGGTGTTCCAGTTGAGTCCCCAGTGGACTACCCCTATGTGACGTCAGGTGGAGCAGAACTGACCCCAGATGATCCCAGTCAACCCACAGAATCCTGAGAGATGATAAAGTGGTGGCTTTTTTAAGCCTCTAAATTGTGACATAATTTGCTATGCAGCAATAGCTAAAACCCAATCCAAAATTAAAGAACAAGCAAGCCCACTCAAGGTATCCATATAATCGGCTTCCTGAGGCAGAGACCCAAGTGGAGGGGACTTCCCAGCAGTCCCGAGGTTAAGACGCCGCACTTACAATGCAGGGGGTGCAGGTTTGATCCCTGGTTGGGGAACTAAGATCCCACATGCCTCATGGTGCGGCCAAAACAAAAACCAAAAACAGAGAGCAGAGTGGAGAAGGGTGGAGAGGGGATTTGGAAAAGAGAGAGAAGGTCAGAGTAAGATGAAAATAGGGCCAAGGACTACTCCCTGAGGGACCCAACAATTCATAGTTAAGCCTTTGCAGGAGATCGAGCCTGCAGAGGGGATAGAGAGCAGGCAGCCAGAGAGACAGAGAACGCTAGGTTTGTTCACTGTCAGGGAAGCCAAGAGCAGAAGGTGATGGGAGGAGGGAATGGTCCACCAAATCTCACACCGCTCAGATGGCAAGTCAAAGGAGGATGAAGGATCCATTGAGATTGTGGCCTTCAGGAAAGCCATTTAAGTCCGCCTTGGGCTTAGTCCTGCACTCCCTCCCTTAGTAGGTAGCACTAAATGAGGGGGTCTGTGAAACCAGAACTGGCAAAGGAGCTGGGGCTGTTCCCAAAAAGTGAAAATCCAAATTGCTGGTAAACCCATGAAAAGGTGCTCAACCTCCTTAGTCATCAGGGAAATGTAAATTCAAACCACAATGAAATTCCATTTCACACCCACCAGACTGGCTATAAATAAAAAGCCTAACAATACCAGGATCTGGCAAGGATGTTGAGCAAGTGGAACTCTCAGGCGTTGTTGGTAGGAATGTAAGTTGGTTCAACCATCTTGGCGACAGTTTGATACTAACTAGTGTGGTTGAGGACGTGCACAGTGTGTTGGGCCAGGTTCCCTGGGACGCAGAGTCTGAGGAGGAGGTTTGCACACAGGAGCTTTACTGGAGGGCGCTCTCAGGAACACCACCAGCAAGGGAGTGGGCTAGACCTTCAGAACTGTTCTGAGTTGATGGTGGGGGGTCAGGCCCTTGTACCCCTGATTAGGCTACTCATTGGCTGGGGCTGCCCCCAAGCAGGGGTCCTAAATGTAGACAAGGCAGCCCCATTCATAAGACTCCGAACTCCCAATGCAGAGGGCCCAGGTTCGATCTCTGGTTGGGGAACTAGATCCCACACGCCACAACTAAGAGCCCGCATGCTGCAGTGAAGATCCCATGTGCCGCAACTAAGACCCAGAGCAGCCAAAACAAACAAACAAATAAATAAATATTTTTTTAATTAAAAAAAAAAACGATGGTCCCATCCATTAAAAGGCAAGACTCCTGATGGCTGGTGCCTCAGTCCCGTGGGAGATCAGGGTGCACACCACAGCATTCACTACAGTTCCATACCATCTGGATCTCCTGCTTCATAAGTTAACACCATCTGAGAACATCTCCAGGATTCTGATCCATCTGTTTTTCTGGGAAACTTATAGTTAGCGGAATTAGCTACAGCTCTCACACTCCAGCTGGTATAGTCATTATCTCCCTCCTTACTACCTGTTCTAGACCCCCTAACCATCAGCTGGCTCCTCTGCTGGTCAAGGTGGCGTACCTGGCCAGACAGCCCAGACCTTCATCCCTGAGATGTCTGAGACCCTGGTCACCGTGCTCGTCTTAGTTATGGCTGCTGCATCTGTCTATTTACCATCAAAATCGGTCAAAGAAGAACCAAGAAACACTCAAGAGGGTCACCTGGAGTGTCGAATGTATTTGTCTCTGTCCTGGTGTGTAACAGCAGCCCTGTCTCCTGCTGATGTCACAGTCAATTCACCCGCCAGGAGGGTGACTCCTCTTCTTGCTTGCTGGTCTCTTGGCACAAGGAGCCTGAAGCAATCAGGTAGCCGCTATGGCTGAAAGTTTAGTGGGATTCTTGTGTATCCTGGTGGAAGCATCCCCCTGCTGGGAACCCAGACCTCAAGGCCTAGAGCTGCGAGGATGGGAAGCCCACATTCTCCCAGTGGCTCATTCGGAGTACGAGGAAAGGAGTAACTCTTACTTCTACCTTCTGATCCCTAGGTCTGCTTCTTCTATGTACTGTAGGCAGCACCCAGTCACGGTTTTGGTTTAAGGTGAATTGTGGAAGAGGATGCTCCATCCACACAGAGTATCTTTTCACAAGTTGGTGCCTCAGTTGCATCTCTTTTTTCTAGCTAAAGTGTTTCCTTTTTAGACCTATCAAACTTTTTTTTTTTGCGGTACGCGGGCCTCTCACTGTTGTGGCCTCTCCCATTGTGGAGCACAGGCTCCGGATGTGCAGGCTCAGCGGCCCTGGCTCATGGGCCCAGCTGCTTCGCAGCACGTGCGATCTTCCTGGACTGGGGCACGAACCCGTGTCCCCTGCATCGGCAGGCGGACTCTCAACCACTGCGCCACCAGGGAAGCCCTATCAAACATTTTTAATATAATTCTTTTTTTAAAATAAATTTGTTTTTGGCTGCGTTGGGTCTTTGTTTCTGCGCACGGGCTTTCTTTAGCTGCAGTGAGTGGGGGCCACTCTGCATTGTGGTGCACGGCCTTCTCATTGTGGTGGCTTCTCTTGTTGGGGAGCACGGGCTCTAGGCCCACGGGCTTCAGTATTTGTGGCTCACGGGCTCTAGAGTGCAGGCTCAGTAGTTGTGGCGCATGGGCTTAGTTGCTCCGCGGTTTGTGGGATCTTCCCAGGCCAGGGCTCGAACCTGTGTCCCCTACATTGGCAGGTGGATTCTTAACCACTGCGCCACCAGGGAAGCCCAACAATTCTTTAATATACAAACTTCACAACAGCATCCACAGAGCAGGGGGGGGGGTGCGGAGGGGATTATGAAGGGGAAGGGCAGGTTTTCAGGTTCCTGACTGCTTCCCTCACCCCTATTGCCTGTGAGAACATGGTCTTCACAGAAGACAAGTCAGTTCAGCCAGGGGCCGGGGGCCACACAGCACACTCTAAGGTGGCCTGAGTGTAGCCGGCGCCTCCAAAATAACATCATCACCACCTCTCGGGAAAGCCAGATCCAGTTAGGAGACAAGAGGAAAGTGGTTGTTACTGAGAGCAACCTATCATTCCTCAGCATTCTGCTGATCATGCCTTTGGGGCACAGAATAGAGTTTTCTAGAGACGGCTGGATTGGAAAGAGCTAAAATCCTCCTGGGAGAAGAAGAGAAATTGAATGTGAGCCTACCTCCTACCAGGATGTCTTGCCTGTGACTCTAGAAAGCTAGCATCTTGGTCTGCTCAGATGTTTGCAAGGGGAAGGAATGACAGAGCCTTTGGCCCAACAGGGCTGGAAGTCTTGCCAGGTATTGACAAAGAAAGCCTCCAGGCAGGCCAGGGAGTCTGTGGGAAGCAGCATTTGGCCAGTGGTCCTCAAGGGAGCCTGGTAGTACATTAGCTTTCAGGAAGAATTTATTGCATGTGTGGAAGAGAGAAAGGATTCAAGTCAGAGAGTATTAAGAACTAAAATACCTCCTTCTTACAGGTCTGTGGGGGTAGAAATGAGATAATACTTCTGGGTTGGGGAGAGACCCAAAACCTGTTATCTTTTGGGGGCCCAGTTTGACTGGCTTGGATGTACGTTTTAGCCTCAAATTCCTCATAAGTCCAAAGCCTCCCCCAAATCAGCAGTTCCTGGGCAATGTGGTGTGTGATAAGTCCAGTGGGTCCCGTGGTCATACGTCTACTGCTGCACCTTCTTTGCTGTAAAGTGAGTCCCTCGGTCCAAGGTGATGTTTTCTGAGACCAAATGGCGGTGGATCAAACACTCTGCAAATCTTTAGATTGGCCGAGAACGTGTAACCAGGAAAGGTAACTTCATACCCAAAATATGTGTCAGTCCCACCCAAGACAAAGTGCTTCTTGGTAGAAGACGTCCAATGTAATCAACGTGCTACCAAGTGACTGGTGGGTTCCTTGAAGGGTGGTGCCATATTGGCAGCTCCATGTTAATCCTTGTTGCTGGAAAAGTGGACGTTCAGAAGTGGCAGTAGCCAGATCCTTCTTAGTGAATGCAGAGCTTCTATCCCTGCCACATAACCTCCATTCATGCGGCTATTGTGGCAAAACTGGGGTGACCAGTGACAGAAGCTGACTGCTGACCTAGCTGAATCACTCTTTCTGCTTGGTTGATCAGTACCTCTTCAATGATGAATGCTTTCCATGGACACCAACATGTGGTGCAAAGACCTTCACACTTTGTGTCCATCCCTGTGGGTTCACACACATCCCTCTTTCCCAGGCCTCTTTGTCCCCAGTCTTCTAATATTTATCCTTCCTTCTTTCCCCACTGCCCATGAGGTCTGTATTTATTCTTACCTCAGACCGCTTCTCTTGTCCACAGAGTGGATGCCCACATACACTGCCCAAAGCCCTGCCCACTGGGAAGATTCCACCTTATTTATTGTCTTTCAGGGTCACTTCGGAATGAGGCTGCAGTGTGGCCATCCTTCTACCCACATACCAAACAGATCCATCTGTGGATCAAGCTTGGCCCTTTCCCTCCTTATCAGGTGGCCATGGGGGTCCCATGCAGCCACAGGTGTGAGATGAAGGGGATGTGTTGGTGCAGTGCTGGTGGATGACATGGGGGTCTCGGCCATCTGCCTGGGCAGCTTACTTGTACCCTCTGCCCTACTTGTGCCCCATCCGAGATGTGCCATCTGACTTTGGATTGTTGTCACGCCCACCTGACCTCATGACATGGTAGGTCTGACAGATCCCAGCTTGTGAGGGGCTGTTTGGGCTGCAGGATCACTTCATGTTCCATGGTCAGGTGCACCGTCTCTGCCAGGGCCCACCCCAGGAGGACTTTCTCAAATGGTGATAATTCTGTGCTGTAGAGTGAACAGCCTTTCTCCAGAACTCTAGGGATCTGGGTTGTGATATTCCCATCAGGGCTTGCCATAAAAACGTGGCACCTTTTCCCTCTAACACTATAGGTTCTCCCAGGTTCTATGGCCCAAGAGGCAGAACTGCTTGCAGGACAGCCTGGCTCTTCTGCAGAGCTCTTTTCTGCCCGGGACCTGCTCAGAGATGGCAGCCTTCCACATCACTCAGAAAATAGGTTGGATCAAAATTTCCAAGTATCAGGACTTCCCTGGTGGTGCAGTGGTTAAGAATCCACCTGCCGATGCAGGGGATGAGGGTTCGATCCCTGGTCTGGGAAGATCCCACATGCTGTGGAACTACTAGGCCTGTGTGCCACAACTACGGAGCCCACGCGCCTAGACCCTGTGGTCTGCAACAAGAGAAGCCATGGCAATGAGAAGCCCGCGCACTGCAACGAAGACCCAATGCAGACAAAAATAAATAAAATTAAAAAAATAAAATTCCCAAGTATCAGGTACGCCAACCCCAGCCTGCAGAGGTCTACCAGCACGCTGGGCTTCCTTCTGGACGGTGGGAGGTACAAGATGCAATCAGATGTCCTTTACTTTGGAGAGGTTATCCCAGCATGCTCCAGACCACGGAACCCCCCAAACTATTGATGTGATGAGCCCCTGAAACTTAGAAGTGTTAACTAACCATCTTCTAGAGTGCTTGAATTCTTGTACGGTTTATCTACTACCCTCTGGAACCATGTCTTGTTCTTCGAGTCCTCGTCACACTATTTCACCAACAGAATGGAACAATGTGCTGTTTTGCAGAATGTCCAGGTAGTCCACTCCCTTCTGACTGTAGTAGGACAGAGGGCAGGAGAGTTAACATAGGCTGAGCTGGACAGTAAATGTGTACTGTTGTCTGCCCCACATAAAAGTGAACAGTTTCTGGTCCTTTTTCCTGTTAGGGATGTAAAAGAATGTATAGGCCAGATCAATGGTTGGATACCATGAACTTGGAGCTATGTTAACGTTTAGCAAGGCTACCACATCCAACACAGCAACTGCAGTTGGGGCTACTATGTGCTTGGGTTTGCAGTAGTTCAGTGTCAGCCTCCAGGAACCACCTGGTTTTTGCCTGGGTCAGAGTCATGAATTAAAAGGGGGGACAGATGGTGACCACTACCCCTGAATCCTTTGGCTCTTACATAGAGATCTCTGAAGAAAGTATTCTTAGACCCATTCGGCAGATGAGGAAACTGAAGCTTAAAGAGTTAAAAAAAAAATAGTTTACTTATTATAAAACTTCCTGCTTTGTCAAACCAAAGCATTTGCACTTAACCACTAAGCTACCCAATCAACAGCTGTAAATAGAGTTCATTTAGGAAAGTGAAAAACAAGATCTCACTGAATTGCTACATGTCCAAACACATCCATCATGTTTTTGTTAGTTTTCCTAACAAGTCTAATTTTGGAATCAGAGGGGGCAAATTCTACCTAATTTCTTAAGAGTAGAAAATCAAACTCAGTTGAGAAAGTTTTGTTAGCTTTTATTCCTGGCAGCTTTTGGATGAGCTGTATTTCCTAAGCTGTATGCCAGGATGTTTCCTCATTTGATTTTTCCAGGGCATGATGGAAAGAAAAAAAAAAGAAAAAGAAAAAGAGTTGCCACCCCAAATTAAAATATTCCCTTCCATGAGGAACAATGAAGCATGAGTCTGCCTAGAGCCGACAGTGACTCTTTTGTGCAAATGATGAAGCAGCCCCAAGGTACGACTACCCTCTGTGTCTTCATAGGCGAGTCACCTCGTGGGTCTCAGTTTCCTCATCTATACAATGGGAATAGTAATAGTCTCTATCTCATAGGATTGCTGTGTCTTGTTCATCTTTGAGTCCCTAAAATACCTGGCACAAAATAGAATTCAATGAATATATGCTGGGTTTTCCTGGTGGCGCAGTGGTTGGGAGTCCGCCTGCCGATGCAGGGGACACGGGTTCATGCCCCGGTCCGGGAAGATCCCACGTGCCGCGGAGCGGCTGGAGCCGTGAGCCATGGCCGCTGAGCCCGCGTGTTCGGAGGCTGTGCTCCGCAACGGGAGAGGCCACAACAGTGAGAGGCCCGGGTACCACAAAAAAAAAAAAAAAAGTCATTTAAAAAATGGAGGCACTAGAGTTAATTATGATTGTTCTCTTGGCCACCTAACTCTTCCCCTGTGTTTTCAATTTTTTGCCATCATAAATAATGCTGCCACCAATATTTGCATATACACTTTTCCCAAATTTCAAATTATGTTATTCAGATAGGTTCTCAGAAGGGGGGCTGCTGGATCGAAGGGCAGAAACATTTTTATGGCTCCTGCTAGGTGTTGCCAGGCTGCTCTTCCAAAGAGTGGCCACTGGTTTCCACTGCAACTATTAGAAAGACTGCCAGTTTCCAAACAGCCTCCCCAGGGTGAGGGATTATGATTTAAAATAGTTTTGCTAATTTAATGGAGAAAATAAGTTACCTTCCTGCTGTTTTAATTTTAATTACATTATTAGAGACAATTAACAGCCTCTCCCCTTGAAAAATAAACTAGTAAATATTTATTCTTTTGTAAACTGGGTTGGGAGGAAAGTTCTGGACTTCTCACCATTTAACTTCTTTGGGCTCCAGTTTCTTCATCTACAAAATGGAGTGATACCAGAGTGACTGTGAAATCAAGTGAGACAAAGTATGGGAAAGCTCTTATTAACAATGCATTCTGTGTGTAGGTGTTACTATCACCCACCCCCACTTAGCTTCAAATGTACCTATCTACTAATTTATTTTAAAACGTTCTGAAAACAACAACAACCACCAACAACTTTCTGTTTTGTAAACAATCCAGAAAACCTCCAATCACAACCCAAATCTTGAAAAGCCGTCTTTTTTTGTGATGTGGTACCTTCGAAGGCTGTGGGCAAAGCCCCTTTTTACTTTTTTCAGTTTGGTATTTTGTTCTTTTTTCTTTTCTTTTCTTCCTTTTCTTTTCTTCCCTCCCCTCCCCTCCCCTTCCCTCCCCTTCCCTCCCCTTCCCTTTTCTTTTCTTTTCTTAGAAACACTACGACCGTGTTTGGAGTTTTCTGGAGAAGGTCCCTCAGTCCAGGCCCTCGGATATCACTACCTGACTCTAGCAGGCAAAGAGCTCCGCGATGCGAGGGCGCAGCCTCCCGGGCTCTGCCGACCCTCCCTTGCCTTGGAAGAAGAGCACTTCTCATCAGGAAAGGTCAAGGACGCTCTCAGAACCAACAGAGACGCTTCATGTGCCAGAAGCGGACCTCGGGCCCACCTGGCAGGTACAGGAGCCAGAACACACTTGCTGACCCACTCTCAAGAATCGACCTGCTCAATGTCTTTCTCCGTTGCCAGGAAACCTCGCTTTCCCGCGGCTCACCAGTTAGAGCTCCCTCTTGCGTCCATGCCCTGTAATAGCACTTTCAGTTGAGCGAAGAACAAAGATTTTTTGTTTCTAATACTTGATTTCAGTCATTTTTATTGTGCAATATAATATGCAGAAAAGGATCCAAGACATACTCACATCTTGAAAAATGGTTATTAAGTAAACCCCGGGTGGCCACCACCTAGGTAAAGAAACAGCATTGCCAGCACCTGGGACACATTCAAACACCCTTCCCCCACCACACTCCTCTCTCTACAGATAAACCTCTCCCAATGCTTCGGGAATCCCTTTTTCGCTTTCCTTCATGGTTTGATTACCTGTACATGTGCCCTAAACAATATAGCTCTGGGTTTGTCTGCGGACTTTATATAAATAAAACCGCATGGTTTTACTCAATATTATAAGTTCCATCTGTGTTGCTGTGTACAGGTGGAGTGCATTCATTCTCATTGCTGGGTAACTTTCCAGTACGTGACTGTGCTACAGTTTATTCTCCTGTTGATGGACGTTGGGCTGTTTCTAGTTTGGGAGTATTTTGAACAGTGCTGCTGTCTCAGAGTGAAATTGCCCAGCAACAGAATGTGTATCTCTGACTTTACTAGATAATGCCAAACGATTTTCTGAAGTGATTGAACAAATAAATGTTCCCACCTGGCATCGGATGTTCGTTCCCAGTGCTCCATGGGGCTACAGTTGATATTGGCAGACACGAATTTTTCCAATCTGGTGAACGTGTAGTGGTATCTCATTGTCATTTTAATTTGTATTTCCTGGTAATTAATCAGATCAAGCACATTTCCCTATGTTTACTGCCCAGTTGGATTTCCTCTTATTTGGAGTGTCATTAAATTTTGTATCCATTTTCTTTTGGGTTGTTTGTGTTTGTAGCAGAAATCTGTAGTTCCTGCACTTTGCCAGTCTCTCTCTGCCTCTCTCTGCCTGGCCTCTCCCAATGGCCAGCTTGGGCTTTCTCACTGCAGGAGGGCTTAGGACAGTCAGATTTCTTACACGGAGCCTGAATTCCACTAGGAAAAGCAGAAGCTGCCAGGCCTCTTAAAGGTTTGGCCTGGGTTAGTCGCATGTCACTTCTGCTCCATTCCATTGGTCAAGGTAAGTCACAATTCCATCTGAGAGTCAGGGGTTGAGGAAACAGACGCCCCCCCCGCCCCGCCCCACCCCCCAATGGCGGAAGCAGCACATGTGCAAAAGGAGGGGAGAGATGGTTGGGGTCCATGTGGGGAGACTCGTCACCTTGTGACCGGGTTCTGTTGAGTGCTGAGCCTGGATTAGTTGGTTTACAACCTCTGTGGCTGTGTCAGAGAGACCCAGAAAGGGAAAAAGTAAGAAAAGATGCTGGGGGACAACCAGTGCCCCTGCCACATGCCCAGCCCTGAATCAGTGACTAGGATGTGACGACTGGCTAAAGCCCCTCAGTACCCACCGCCAGAGCAAGTGTGCGGTTGACCCTCCCAGAATCCATTAGATGCAGGTTTCTGCGGGGGGTTTTTTGGTGGTAAAAACACATAACATAAAATTTACCATTTAACCATTTTTACGTATATAATTCAGTGGCATTTCTAAATTCACAGTGTCTTATAATCATCACCACTATCCATTTCCAGAACTTTCTCATCACTCTAAACAAACTCTGTACCCATCATGCAAAAACCGCCTCTCTCACCCTCCCCATCTCTGGTAACTTCCGTGATACTTTTTGTCTCTGTGAATTTGCCTATTCCAGTATCTCATATAAGTGGATCTCATATCTCATACAATATTTGTCCTTTTATGACTGGTTTATTTCACTTGACATAGTGTCCTTAAGGCCCATCCATGTTGTAGCAGGTGTCAGAATTTCATTCCTTTTTATGGCTGAACAATATTCCATTGTGTGTGTAGAGCACATTTTGTTTATCCATTCACTCATCCGTTGATGGACACCTGAGTTGCTTCCCCATTTTAGCCGCTGTGAATAATGTGCTGTGAACATGGGTGTGTAAATACCTGTTTGAGTCCCTGTTTTCAATTCTTTTGAGTATATATCTAGGAGTGGGATTGCTGGGTTCTATGTTTAACTTTTCGAGAAACTGATAAACTGTTTTCCACAGTGGTTGCACCATTTTTTTTTATATTCCCACCAGCAGGGCACAAGTGTTTCAATTTCTCCACAGCCTCACCAAGACTTGTTATTTTCCCTTTTTTTTTTTTTTAACGTAATAGCCATTATAATGGGTGTGAAGTGGTATCTCATTGTTTGTTTTGATTTTCGTTTCCCTAATGACAAATGATACTGAGCAAAGCAGATTGCCCTCCCTAATGTGAGTAGGCCTCATCCAATCCGCTGAAAACCTGCCTTCTTGTGCTTACTGGCTATTTTAAAAACATCTTCTTTGGAGAAATGTCCATTCAATTCCGTTGCTTTTTTTTCTCTCATTTTTGAATTGGGTGGTTTATTTTGTTGTTGAGTTGTAGGAGTTTTATATATATATATATAGTCTGGATGTTAAACCCTTATCAGATGACTTGCAATAACTTTCTGTCCTACGGGGGTTGTCTTTTCACTCTTGATAGTCTCCTCTGATGCACAAAAGAGGTTTAGTCTTCAAAGGAAAATTGCAGTGGCAGAAAAAACACCGGGCAAATACCAAATACTGGCTACAACCAAGTGACCCCAACTGGAGCTCCGGATCATCCTAGACTCCTTTTTTCCCTTCACTTCATTCATTCATTCACTTGCTTAATCATTCATTCATTTATTTATCGAACAAACTCAGAGCCTAGTTGAGAAGACCAATATGGACATAGAGGACTACCGTGCTGCATGTTGAGAACGCCAGCCATGGGGAAAGGCCGGGGGGCTGCGGTGGGAGCACACTTCCAGCCATACAGTGGATTAGACCTTCATGTCTCCAAATTTACCCTTCTGCTCTGCTCCTATCGCCCCTCTAGTCTCATTCCATTAGTCTGGGCCCTCTGAGAAGCTAGCACAGGATGAGGTGAAATATGGAAGGATGTCCTTAGGGAAGACACCTATGGGAGAGAAAAAGGGAGGGAGGGGAAGGCTGGGATGACGCAAATCTAGCCCCAGGGGAAGAAGACAGGGAAGGAGGGTCAGGTGGAAGGGTTTTGTCTGCTGGATATGCTAAGGAGAGTTCGGCCGGCGTCAGGGAGTCCTCAAGCTGAAGTCAACTGTCAGGGGAGTCCTGTGTCTCCCAGGAAAGGGCCTGCTTAGTATGTCTCCTGAGTCAACGGGGAAGAGCATCCCACGGGAAGCATGGCCTCGGGGCACACAGAGAGCACAGCAGCCCTTGGTCCATTATCTTCCCCGTAGTTGGAGGTCATGCTCATTCGCATGGCCCCCACAGGGCCACCAGAGTGATCTTTCTAAAATGCAATCTCACCATGCCACTCCTCTGCTCAAACACCTTCCATCGCTCCCCACTGTCCTCAGGCTAAAGCCCAGCTCCTTACCCCAGCTCTCAAGGTTCTCCAGGGGGAAGCAGGCCATTTGCCCTGTGTGGTATCTTGCCCACTAATCCTCACTCCTACCCAGCCATGCTGGACTGATACCTGTTGCCCCCCAGACATGCTGTCCTTTCACTCCTCCATGCCTTTGCCCACCTTGGGCCCTCTGCCCGCAAAGCCCTTCCCTACATCTTCCTCACAAAGCCTAGCCTCCACGTCAAGTACCTTCCCCAGCTTCCCAGGCTCAGTCAGCAGCATCCCCTGGCTCCATCTCTGGTCCTGCCTGGGTCCTCTGGAGTAGACGGAGGATTCCTGGGGCCATGTCAGGAGAAGGAGACAACTGCCACAGCACTGCTGGGCTTCCCTCTTTTCCTCCCAGTGCAAGCTGGCTTGGATGGCCTCGAAATACCCTCATACCCGTGTCCTCCTCTGCTGTGGTCACAGCAGAAACCCAGTGCCCAGTGTCCAGGGCAACCAGAGATAGAAGCCCAGCCCATCCAAGCCCTGCTCCACCTCCCCACTTTGCAACCCTGCCTTCCTGGACTCAGGATTCAATGCTTTATTTTTAGACCACTTGTTGGACTGGGGCTCCAGGAATCTGCCTGACACCTGGGGTGTAACCAGACCCCACTGGTACTGGCCTTGAGCTGTAGCTCGGCAGAGAAGCAGTGAGGGGTTCCAAGGGCAGTGCTGGGGGCTGGGGCCCCAGGGAGGCAGCACACTAGGGCAGGCAGACCCTCCACTGAGATCTGGAGGTGGGGGTCTTTCTCTCCCAGCGCATGAGGGGACCCTAAACCTGACCCACCTGAGCCCCTCCTTTGACACCTGGGCCCAGAAAGCCCAGGGATACCAGCAGCAGTTCGAACTCACGTCTTCACAGGCAGTCACCCTTAGGTCAGGTATCGGCTCCCTCAGCCCCCTCTCTTCCCCGCTCCACACTGTTCTACACCGGGCTGAGTTTGCCTGCCTGCCCCTGAGGGCCTTAATATGTGCCTCTGCCCAAATCAAGTACCTCTACTCTGTGCCAGAGATGCAATCATCTCACATAACCCTCACCACACACTGTGAGGTGGGCGCTGCTGGGATCCCCATTGTACAGATGAGGAAACTGAGGCTGGGACAGGGAAAGCTAACCACACTGCCCTCAAGTCAGCAAGTTCGTTTCTATTGTGAAACCTTGCATGCTGTTTGTTCATTTGATAAATATCTTATCTGTGCACTCCAGGCTCCCTTTTGAGGAAAGTAAGTTATACACAAGTGCTTGAAATCCAAACCTCAGAAACTAACTTTCCGTGTCTTAGTTTTCCTGTCTGTACAATGGGGATCGTGGACAGGTGCTACCTCTCAGGGTGGTGATGAGGATGAAACGACACGGTGTATGCAGAGTGCTTGGCTCCACATCCAGCACAGAACAAGTACTGAACAAATGTTAGCTGCGGATATTATCTTCTAAGTATAGACGGATTATTCCGTAAAGCGTGAAATACCCAGTGGCTGGAAATGATGCTTAGGGAGAGTATGTAGGAACGGAAAAATGCTTATTATATATGAAAGAGAAAAGGGCCCAAAATAAAAATAAATGCCCTCATGCACTAAAAAGACTCACAGGAAACACACCAAAATACCATCTGTGGTGGATTTTGGTTCTGGGATTTGGGGCAATTTTTTTTCTAACAAAATGTAAAAGGAGGTAATACATCACTAAGAAGAAGCACAGTTCTCTTCACACTGATACTCAGGTGCAGTGCAATCCCAGCAGAGCTCCCAGCGGCTTCCCTGCAGAAGTGGACAAGCTGATCCCAAAACTTGTGTGGAAATGCAAGGGACCCAGAACAGCCAAAACAATCTTGAAAACGAGGGACAAAGTTGGAGGGCTGGGCCCCAGGTGCTGCTGTCAGGGCTGAGCTGAGAGCCGAATGTTGAGATAACATAGCCATGACTATCAGGAACATTCCCTACTCGTGGGTCATTTGTTCTGTTGAAAGAAGGCCTTAAGCTTCATTGACAGAGGCGTCTTAGCACAGAGCAGAAAAATTCTTGCAGTACAAGGTGCTTTGGGAGGTAGCAAGCCTTTCATCCCTTGAGGTGTGGGAGCTGAGTTGGAAAACCCCCCAAATGAGAGAATGTAAAAGTCCTGAGGAGTTCTTTAGTCTCACGGTTTCCAAATGATAAAATTTTCACCAGACCACAGTGACTTGAGGGCAAAGGACACAGAGTGAAATTTCCATAAAGCTTCATTTTTCATTTTAAGCCCCATTTTGTTTCTGATGACAATTTCCCTGCTTTTCTGATGCGGGACGATCCTTTCTGTTATAAAATCATGCTGACAGTTGATGTTTTTTGCTATTTTTATTTCCTTAATTGGCAAGATAAGGAGTTGGCAGCCCTCCTTTTCTCACTTTATAAAAATATTCTGGGGGACTCCCCTGGTGGCGCAGTGGTTAAGAATCCGCCTGCCAATGCAGGGGACACTGGTTCGAGCCCTGGTCTGGGAAGATTCCACATGCTGCGGAGCAACTAGGCCCGAAAGCCATAACTACTGAGCCCGTGTGCCACAACTACTGAAGCCCGCATGCCTAAAGCCCGTGCTCCGTAACAAGAGAAGCCACCGCAATGAGAAGCCCGCTCACCGCAACTAGAGAAAGCCCGTGCACAGCAACGAAGACCCAATGCCAGCCAAAAATAAATAAATAAAATAAATTTTTTAAAAATTAAAAAACAATTCTGTAAGTCTGAGAACTCCCAAATCTGGGAAATACTGGGAATAAACTGCAGCTGCCTCAGGGATGCTCTGCCTGGGGTGGGAGACTGCGCTAGCCAAGCTCTGTCAGAACACAGGCTTGGGTTCCACTCACAGCTCTGTCACTGACTTGCTGTGGGAACTTGACAAGTTACTACAACTCCTCGAGTCTCTGTTTCTCCATCTGCAAAAGGAGGATGATAGGATGATGTACACATCTCAAGGCTGTTGTGAGAATTAAACCACATAACGGACCTGGACAATCACAGACACTTGAGAAAGTGTCTTTCAGAGTCCACGAGCTCAGTAAAGGTCCCCATTTTTTTCTTCGGCAAGTCAAAGAGTTGTCACTTCTTCAATTATTCTTTACATCCCCACTCTAGTTTCTTCTTCCGTGTATTCTCTAGTTTGTCACTGTCACTCTTGATATATGAATCTAGAACATATTCTACTGGCGTGGTCTGGCTGTGTACAAGAGAGAACCTACTATCACCTCCTTCAGTCTAGACTCTATACCTCCACTAACACAACCCGAGTTTGCAATGGATTTTTCTGTGCTCTTATCTCACTTCTTTGGTATTTGTTGAGCTGAGAATACCTAACAGCTCCAGATCTTTTTCACAAGAACGTTTGCAAAACCCTGCCTCCTATTCCAAACCTCTGCAATTGAAGTCTTGGACCTAAAACGAGGGGCTTTTTGCATTTATTCCCTTTTACACTTTGTCCAGTAGGACAAGGTGCCCCCTCTGACTAGATGGGGTCAAAGAAGACCTCAAATGTATTCTCACACTCAAGAAACTGAAAGGAATATTTAGCTGACTCTTTTTAGTCCAGGGAAGAGAATGTTTATTTGAATCTTAATGGAGTCCAAGGACAGCAGGGCTGGCACTAGGTAATAGGAAGACATGGATGCTGTGGATTTAGTTCCCCCAAATCTCACCTGTATTGGGTTCACCCCAGGGGCCTGACGTGGTACTTCCCTGCCTCAGGGCAGTGGACCATCTGTCTGTCCCGGGATGGCCTGGGGACTTGAAAGAATTCACAAGCCCCGACTAATTACACCTTGCAGAGCCCAGAGGTCTCCCACTGTCTCCTGAGAGGAGTGATGTCCCAGGATCCTCCCGCTGATCCAGGCCCCGGGAAGGGCACAGGCCCGCACCCACCCTCTCCTGCCATCCTGGCAGCTGGGTTGCATGCCAACACTGCCTGAGGGACACCTTGGCCCAGCTGGTGCCAATGTTCAGACCACATGGAAGGCAAAGCGCTCTCTTTATTGCTCTAGCTTGGCCCACCAGCGTGTCTCCCAGGACGCTGCTCTGTCCTCGTGGGCTGAAAGGATGCAGTGGTGGTCACACCGGGGCCTGGCCTGGCTGCCCACCTGGCACTGGCCTCAGTCGGTCTTCCTGAAGCCTGGAAGGCAAAGCCCACAGAATGGCATGAGATTCTGAAAGCAGTCAGGCCTCCTCCCCACCATTACCCCAGATGCCCAAATGCCCCTCATAGCTGGGATAAGGCAGTCATGACCCACAGCCATTGCAACAAATTTCCCCTTTATGCATGAGATGGATTAAAGGAGACAAAAGTTCATGACACGGAGGCACACAGCCCCTGGTCTCTCAGTTTTGTGATTTAATGGTAGACACAGAGCTGCTGGTCAAGAAAGGGGATGGGGATCTTCTTTAGCCTGCCCAGCCACCCTAGCTGTGTGATTCTGGGCAAGTCACTCTACCTCTCTGATGAATGTAACTGACTAATGAGTTTCCTCATCAGCCAAGTGTAAGATAACTGAAACCCCCTCTCACCCCCAGCTGGGCAAATAAAATCACAAAAAAGATACTGTTTGGAGAGATGCAAAGTTCTATGAGAGAATGAGGAATACCCAGGTCCCCTCCACTTTCCTACAATGGTTCAGACTTAAGGACTTTTACATCCATTCCTCACTTGATTTTCACAACACCTTTGTGCTGTAGGTATTATTACACCCATTTTCCAGTTGAGGAAACTGAGGCTAAAAGAGGCTCTAGAGCCCCAGAAATGCTAAATTGAAGGAGGCAGGACTTGAACCCAAGCCCATGACTCCAGGCCCTGTGCTCTTTCCAGTATGCTAAGCCTCATTTGCAACAGAAGACCCTGGCAGGGAGAGAAAGTGAACATAGAAGAATGTAAAAGTTACCTATCAGCCTAAACTTCTGAAAGAGGGGAATGAAGCCATGCAGGACGCTGTGGATCCGGTACACTGTCAAGAACGGAGGAGAAAAAGGTGATGGAGCTCTGTGTCCCCTCGAAGGAATCGGGGTCAGACCTCCCCCTGCCTGCCCTTGAACAAAGGTCTAACCCATAAAAACAAAGCTCTGATGGTGGAATTTCAGGCTGCAGGTTAAGCTTAGATAATGGTATTGAGTACTTATTATTAAAAACAACCATGAGCAGCAATAACAATGCCAGGAAGCTCAGAGAATTCAGTACCTCACTCCATTAACTGCCTTGTTTTCAGTATCTGGCTAATTCTGTTTGTTTGCCACTTTAAACTGTCTTTGTTGTATTTTTATGGAGCTGCCCATTTTTTCCATGGGGTTTTGCCAACGACCTCACATTGACCTTGAAAGCGGTCAGGAAGCAAACACGAGCATAAAGAAATCTTTATAAAAAGTTTAGGTCGTGGCTTTCCAGCCCTTGGCGAGCCCCTGCGGCCAGCCCAGCCGCTGCCCTCCCAGAGACAGGGTGCGAGGGTCTTACCCAGGCCAAAGTAGATGCCAACGGTCTCCAAGGAGGCGAAGGTGAGCAGCCCGACCCCAAGGGACATGAACCAGTCTGCAGGGGCAGCGGGGGAGAGAATGGTCATCCTGCAAGTCTGGACCTCTGCCCCCTGTTCTCACCCCCCACACACACTCACCTTTATAATAGTGATAACACACCAGCAAGGCCCCAATGGCAAAGCAGAGGAGGACGAAATGGAAAAACTCATCTGTAAAGGCAGAGGTGAAGATTACTGTTTGCTTCTTTCTCTCTTTTTAATTAACTAAAATATTCCTGTCTCTGCTCAAAGGGAGCTTTATTCAGAGAAGCTGCTCCTGACCAGCCCAACAAAAACAGCACCCCAAGCCCCACCCGTTTCAGCCCTCACCTCACTTTATTATTTTTCTAACACTTATCACCACTCAACTTGCTGGATTTTCACTGCTGTGTTTATCCTCTGACCCACTCTGTAGGATGGTGGTTGGGGATTTTGCCCATGATCTAAAGCGGCGCCAGGCATGCAGAGGTGTCCGACGCCTTATTTGTCGAATGATGCTAAATACAATTGTAAAAAATGCACGTGCCTAGTTTAAAAGTTTCCCATTGCTCCATTCTCCCTTCCTAATCCAACTCCTTAAAAGCAAGCAGTGATTGACAAAACTTTTCCAAGTATATACATGCACATTCAAAAAAAACAAAAGCAGGATCGGTTTGTGTACCTGCTGCTCTATGGTTTGTTTTCCTCTCTTTGATAGATTGGGGCCATCCTTTCTATCTCCGAGCATATACAGATCTGCCCTGTTCTTTTATATATATATATAAATTTATTTATGTATTTATTTTTGGCTGCGTTGGGTCTTCGTTGCTGCGTGTGGGCTTTCTCTAGTTGTGGCGAGCGGGGGCTACTCTTCGTTATGGTGTGCGGGCTTCTCATTGCGGTGGCTTCTCTTGTTGTGGAGCACGGGCTCTAGGTGTGCGGGCTCAGTAGTTGTGGCTCGTGGGCTCTAGAGCGCAGGCTCAGTAGTTGTGGCGCACGGGCTTACTTGCTCCGCGCCATGTGGGATCTTCCCAGGCCGGGCTCGAACCTGTGTCCCCTGCATTGGCAGGTGGATTCTTAACCACTGCGCCACCAGGGAAGCCCCTGCCCTGTTCTTTCTGATGGCTGCATAGTGTTCCATGGCATAAACTTACCCTAATTTATGTAACTAGTCTCCCACTGAGGAAGCTAGAAGGGACTGATTTTCTGCACCAAACATCACCGCACATGAATGTGTCTGTGCCCTTGTGCGTGCATTTCCGTGGGCCTGGTGCCCAGAAGCAGCATTGCAGGCTCTTCCTAGTAGTTAATGGAGGTAGAGAAAGTAGCTGGGAGGCAGTGCCCATGCCCTGGGCAGGAATTCAGGGATGGTTTGTGAAGGAGGCCCCCCTGCCCTTTGCCAGGCGCTGCGGGAGTCATCAGGGGAGAGAACACAGGGGCCTTGACCCAGGCAGAGGGCTGTGATAGGGAAGATGCCAAAAAGGTTTTTAAAAGAAGAAAGAGAGGACAATTCAGAGACGGTTCCCTGGAACGAGGCAGGCTCTCTGAGTGGCCAAGGCTGCTGGGAATGTGTCCTACTTTAGTCCAGTTTGGCCATTGATGTGCTGTGAACTTTGGACAAGTGTCCTGACTCCCTTGAGCCTCAGCGTTCTCATTGATAAATCAAGGAGAGCAACCTCTACACCACTGACGGAGGGATGGATGGGGGTCTTGGAGGGGAAAGTCCTTTGTAAATGGTAAGCAGAGTGAGACTACATATCACTGCTGTCAGGCGGCATGTGGAAGGCAAGTGAACAGAAGTGAGGAGGGTATTTCTGGTTTTGTTTTTGTTATTTTTTTTTGGGCGGGAAAATCAAAAGATTATTTCTAGAACATTCTTGGCTCTGAAATCAATTTGTCCTTTAGGGGAAAAAAAGATGTCAGGCAGAACTAGACTTAACGTCTAAGAAAGCATTAGGCTTAGGTCTGTTCAGAGATGTGACAGAGTGGGGGTGAAAACTCTTTCCTCACCCAAATCTTCAGGAATGCAAAATGAATTCCTAGCAGAGAATTTCTCCCTGATCTTTCCCCCATTTTCTTATGAGTAAATACTTAGAAAATACAAGTGTTTTTAAAAAGAGAGAGACTGCAGAGAAATGTAAGACCAAACAGAGGGCTGGACGGGTAGGGCAGCTTAGTTTGAAAGAGCAAAAAATTAGAAATAACCTAAACATCTATCAAGTGGGGAATGGTAAATACATTATAAGGTACCCACACTGTGGAATTGGATTCAGTTGTAAGATGTCATAAGCATTCAGGACTCACCATATCTGGGGCAGGGATTAATGGAAGAAAGAGAGTTTGAGGTAAGCCTTAAAGATAGCCAAGGCAGTAGGAGTTGGATGAAAGGGAAGATTTTGTGTGTGCGTGTGTGTGTGTGTGCGTGCGCGCGTGCGTGCGCATATTCACGTGCCATGAGACAGGTAAGAAGGTGGGACCAAGGCACAGACCCAGTACAGTGAAGGCTTCAACCAGGTGAGCGCAGGGTAAGTGAATTTCTGGGAAGAGAACTTCAAGTTTTAGGGAACTAGAAGTTTTGGGGGCTGAAGAGATCAGGCCTGGATAAGGACTCCAAGGTGTATTGGAGCCAAGAGGGACCTAGGGGATCACCCTTGTCTGTTTTTTCTGATTTCAGCCATCCACACACCACCTTTGTGGGTTTTGCCCTTTCTACGTAGCACTGCTTATGACCTTCACGATTTCTTGCTACCCAAGGACCACCTGTACTATTTACTTAAAGTTTTTCTTTAAGCAGATTCTTATTTTTCCTTAAATAGATTTACTTGAAAAGGAAACTTCATGTCACAACACTAAGTGGAAAACTAGGATCCCATGTCTTAAGAACAAACACAAGGCCCATAAAGCAAGACGGTGAAGGTCTGCCCGCCGCTGCCTGCAGATGGCTCTGCGCACAGTCCTGATCTCTGTGTCCGGAGCAAGGGTCAGGGTGGCGCTAAAGGCCCAGGGGCTCCAAGCAGAGAAAGAGAGGGGAAAGGGCAGTCACCTTCTCACTTGGGGGTATAATGCCATGTCCTGAAGCAACCTGGACATGGCCTGCGCTTTGGGAATCTCGGTTTTAGTGGGATGAGGCTCACTTCATAGCCCGGGACAGCTCGACAGCACGTCCCGGTTCATGTAGCTTGATGGAGGCAGAGCCAGGGGCTCGGACACAGGTCTCCCACTCCCTAAAGGCGGGCTTTTGAACAACTCAAAATATTTCTAGAGGGCTTCCCTGGTGGTCCCGTGGTAAAGAATCCGCCTGCCAATGCAGGGGACGTGGGTTCGATCCCTGGTCGGGGAACTAAGATCCCACATGCCGCAGGGCAGCTAAGCCCGCGCACCGCAACTACTGAGCCTGCACTCTAGAGCCCGTGCCCTGGAACAAGAGAAGCCACTGCAATGAGAAGCCCACGCACCGCAACGAAGAGGAGCCCCCTCTCGCCACAATTAGAGAAAGCCTGCACACGTATACCCAACACAGCCAAAAATAAATAAATAAATTTATATATAAAAAACAAAACAAAAACTATGGTCTCGGGAGTTCCCTGGTGGCATAGTGGTTAGGATTCCAGGCTTTCACTGCTGGGACCCGAGTTCAATCCCTGGTCAGTGGACTAAAAAGATTCCACATGCCTCGCAATGTGGCCAAAAGAACCCCCCAAACCCCCCCAAAAAACATGGCCTCCTTTCCCACCCTTACCCTCCTCCCTGAAGCCCCCACGATTCCAGGCCTGGAGTCGAGGCAGCCCCTCCGGTTCTCATCACTCCTTCCCTAGAGTCCTGTCTAATCTAACCTCACAGCTTCCTCGGCCCAGCCTGTTCCCAGCTCCCCATTATGGCCATAAGGTCTGGAGGGCGTTTATCATGCTAGTGACTTGGCGTACAGCAGAAAGAGCACAGGACCAGGATCCAAGCCCAAGTCGTGTCACTCACTAGCTGTAAGACCACTCCCCGTCCTTGAGCCTCAGTTTCTATATCTGCAAAACAGGAAACATCGTACCACCTTCTCAAGGTGACTCTAAGCTGAGGATTTTGCAAACCGCAGGGCCCACAGCAGAGACGGGCCATGATTACTGTCGTTCCAGGCCACCAGCTGACTTTCTACCCAGAGAAATCTGGACCAGACAAAAGCAGCAGCCCTGGAACCCCAAGTTCCTTACCATCCTTCTTTATATTTAGTCTTCTTAACTGAGAGGGCTCCACTTCTCCTTGGGAACAAGAGAGAGACGAGGGTTTAACTCTGACACGGTATAGCTGGTGGGATTCTCGCTCCCCTGCCTCACTGAGAATGGCTCTCCCAGGTTCTATTTCCTGGATCAGAGGGCACTCACTGCAGGACCGGTCAGGGCAAAGCTTGAAGGTGGGGTGGCTGTCCTTGGACCTCCACTGATGCCCTCCTCCTCCACAGGCATGTGTCTGTTCTGTTCCATGTCCCCTGAGCCCGGAGGCCCCTTTCCTGGATCACAGTGACACTCTGGCTGGTGACGGCATTGCTGCTGGGACTGATCTCCCTCCCCCCCCAGGCTGCCTGTGGTTCTGTCCCAGCCCCTGGAATCCAGGCCGCCTCCCACTCCCCTCTTGGAGCTTGCATATTTACCACTCTCTGGATTAGAGCCTCTCCTTCGGAGTCCTGGAAATTAGAAACTCAACATTAGTGCCCAGGCCAGCTTGGGGCCTTAACGAGTGCCACAGGTGACTTCTGAAAACGCCCCTGTTGAATTCTCCAGCCCCCAGGGGATCTTTCTATCTATAGATTGTTATTAATAACCCCTTTGTTCTTGCCTGGACCCCCTTTCTAACCCCACTGGCCCCCTGTCTCATGCTACAGCCAGCCCCGCCTGCTTGCTGAGCCCAGGTCAGAGCCCCAGGCCCCAAGCAGACTTGGAGTCCCATCTCTCACAGCCATGCACCTGATAGCACCTGCCTCTTTTGGGGGAAAGACGGTGCCCAGACCTCGTTCAACACCAGTACCAACGACCCCTCTCCCCTAAAAGACACTCACCTGATTCCTCAGATGTTACCACCTCCCCGGGGGCACCTGCACAGAAGGGAAATCAGTGACTGCATATTCATATCCTCTGGGTGGGGAGAAGTTACACTGCAGAGAGACTTCCCATTGATCTGCAGGGGGCACTGGAGCAAACTGGAGGGTTCCTCTTTCATCTAAAGGGGCAGGCACCACCCCACAGTCCCCGAAAGCTGCCGCAGCAATGCCTGCCCCATGTTACAGGTCTTCTAATTTCCCACGAGAAGCCAGAAATCCAGGTTTTTATATAAACTTCTTGACTATAAAAAAAAGCTGGCAATTCATATTCCATCGAAGCAAAGATATCACGGTTTGTGAGAATGACGTCATTTTATGGAAGGAAAACTACTGCCAATTATAACTGCAAGTTGCCAGTGATTTTAAGAGGCACCCTGATTTCACAGATCTCCAGATGTGAAAAACTGTTAGTTGTAGACGTGATGAAATATATTAAGAACAGTAATAATAATAAAGATACTCTGTGGGCCAGATAATATACATCTGTACACACAGGCCACCAGTTCGCAATCTGTGCCTGTTTATTCCTATCCAGATGCAGGTGAGGACACTTCGCCACGTGGCTCCAGCCCCACCAGGCCCTGAGCTTGTGGAAGCCAAGCTGGGTTGTACCATGGGGGCCCTGGCTCCTGACCCCAGTGTGGAGCTCCTGTCTGGGCTGCCTAGGGTGAATCGAGCCCTATACCTGCCCTGAGGTGCAGCCTTCCCTTTAATCTGGCCTGGGTGGCCCTCCCACCTCATTCACACTCTAGTTTTTTTTTTTAAATATTTATTTACTTAGGCTGCGCTGGGTCTTAGTTGTGGCACGCAGGAACTTTAGTTGTGGCATGCAGACTCTTAGCTGTGGCATACATAAGGGATCTAGTTCTCCAACCAGGGATCGAACCCGGGCCCCCTGCATTGGGAACGCGGAGTGTTTCCCACTGAACCACCAGGGAAGTCCCCACCCTCTGGTTCTTGGCGTCTACTCTATTCCCAGTGACTTCTCTCCTAGCCTGTCACCTTCTTCCCCTCAAGGGGAGGCAGGAGTTCCCACTCTGTACACTTCCGCCCTCCAGATCAGCCCCAGGACACAAACACCTGAAGGGGGCACTCAGCTCATGGCAATAAACACTCAGTATGCTGAACTGTCTTTAGGCTAATGTGCAAACAGGAGCCAGTGTCTGCGAGTGACCAGAGAGGCCAGCACCAAGGGTACAGAAGGCAAACCAAGAACGGCATGAAATGAGACTCCGGCCGTGTAATTACCAAATACCTCTGGTGTCTCGGGAGGGGGGAGGTGGGGCGGGGAATTCATTACTTGGGGGAACTAATTCACAAATACGTGACAATATCTACGTTTTCTACAGTGAACATGACTTACTTTTTGATGAGAAAAAAACATTAAAAATGTATGTATATGTAACAGTTTCTCTCTCATTTTACACTCAGTGAAAACTTTCTTATACTACTTAATTAACAACATTTTAAAAAATTAGATAGTACCTGTTTTTGTTTAAAAAAAAAGAAAAAGAAAATCAGAAAATTCAGATGAAAGAAAATAGTATGGAGATTACTCACAATGCTGCCACCCAGTGGCAGCCACTGGTAATACCTTGATGCAGAATATTAAGGTATTTCATTTCCATTTCTTTGAATGTATTTGTGTTTCCCGTTGTATTTCTTGGGTTATTATCTGGCATTAGGAGACTAAGCGGATTATGTAAATGTTGGATTAAACAAAGTTAAACAGGTTTTCTTATCTGGCAGTGTTCATTTATGAGGCTTTTTGGCAAACTGGTTCATTCCTACAAACTCCTCCATCTCATCAAAGTGCTACCAAGCAAAGTGCCATAATATTTATATCTGCTCGCTGTAAAAATCATGATGCTTAGAGACAATTACTCCGTAATTTGAGTTTTGTAGAAATCGGGTCCTTAATTTTCCCTTGCATGCTTAAACAACCCAGTATTCCAAGAGAGAGGGTACTGATTAAGTTCCATCTTGCTGGTTGGAAAGCAGAGGCCCAGAAAGGTTGGGTGACTGGTCACAGTCAACCTGCAAGTCAGGGTTATAGATCAGAAGAGATTCCAGGACAGTCTGACTGTGGCAGAAAATGCCTGCCCCCACCTCCATCTGCCCATGTTATAACCACTCACCTTGCCACATCTCCTATATCTGCCCAGGACTTTGAGCTCATGAAACACCCTCATCACCTTGTTTCCTCCCAACAAAGCCCTAAGCCTTCATGTCCTTTGTTTAATTCTGTTTCCCCCAAAGCCACTGGACAGACAATCACCTTCATAGAGTTGAAGCTCATCCTTCAAAACGTCAGGCTCCCCATGCTCAGCACCTGGGTGTAGACAAAGCCTGTTAGTCAGCTCCCCCCAGTTACAGCATCCCAGAGTGGCTTCTCTCTCCTGGTGTCGGAAGCCTTAAAAAGTAACAGTCTTTGCGCTGGGGGTGAGGTGGGCGCTCTTCAAGAGGCAAGACAGCTGTACAAGAGCTTTCCTGATGCTCTGTCTGACGCCCCTCACACGCCCCGAGGTGACTGTGTTCCGCTGACTAAAGAAGAATTGGGGGCCTGAGAGGACCTGGGCCTCGTTCAAAGTCAGTAATAAGAGTTGCCATTTTTTGAGCACTTACTATGTACCAACACTGAACTAAGTAATTTATAGTTAATATTTCATTTGATCCTCTTGGAAATGCTGTGAAGAAGGTATTAATGCCTCTCCCTCCCCATTTTACAGATAAGGAAACTGAGGCTCACAAAAGTTAAGTTATTTGCTGAAAGTCACACAGTCAGGAAGCAGAAATTCCAGGGTTCAAACCCAGGTCTGTCACCAAGGCCTGCATCTCTAATCATTTTTATCTCCAAAAATAGAACCCAGAGCTCAGCTCCAGAGTCATGAGAGCATTTATTAAACACCTAAGTGTGCCAGGATCTGTACTAGGCATTAATCCAGGCTCTTTCCCCCAAGTTCT
Organism: Neophocaena asiaeorientalis asiaeorientalis; assembly: GCF_003031525.2. Classification (NCBI taxonomy): domain Eukaryota; kingdom Metazoa; phylum Chordata; class Mammalia; order Artiodactyla; family Phocoenidae; genus Neophocaena; species Neophocaena asiaeorientalis. The sequence continues at coordinate 1,152,470 of NW_020174421.1, read as the reverse complement.
TTTCTTCCCACAATCAATTTAGGCTAACATTTATTAAAGTTTTTTTTTAAAAAAACAAAATTATATTCTTCTGGTTATAAAGATAAAAAAGATTATTGTAAAATATCTATGGTATAAGTCAATTCAAAAAAAACAAGAAAATGAAAATCACCCATAATTTAACCATCCAGAGATAACCACTATTAACATTTTGATATTCTTCCTTCCAGTCTTGTTTACAATCATGTATGTGTGAATTTTTACAAAGTGTATATGAGATCAAATGAATTCTATGATTTGAATTTCTCTTTTTCACTTTAGAGATGTATGAAGACCAGAGCTCTGACCAGGACAGGGTGTAGCATCACTGCTCTATGTTGCTGTTGTTGGACGTTAGGTTGTTTCTATTGTTGCCCTACTATAAATAACACTGCAAGGAACAAATTTTCACACCGGGGACTTCCCTGGTGGTGCAGTGGTTAAGAATCTGCCTGCCAATGCAGGGGACACGGGTTCAAGCCCTGGTCCAGGAAGATCTCACATGCCACACAGCAACTAAGCCCATGCGCCACAACTACTGAGTCTGTGCTCTAGAGCCTGTGAGCCACAACTATTGAGCGCGTGTGCCACAACTACTGAAGCCCTCACACCTAGAGCCCGTGCACGGCAATGAAGAGTAGCCCTCGCTCGCCACAACTAGGGAAAGCCCGAGCGCAGCAACGAAGACCCAACGCAGCCAAAAATAAATAAATAAATAAATAGATGTATTTATTTATTTTAAAAAAAAATCTTCACACGGACATGCTCAGGCCCACTGAGAAATTCAACCATCAGCCAAGTGGGCAAAGGAGAAATGGCGAGGCCTACTGCCTACTGGGTGAGCTGCCCCTGCGGGGGAGACCAGCCCCCGTCTCTGCCAACGTCTTCCAGTTACTCAGGGGCGCTAGTCCTCATTGCTGCTCTTTGCAGGGAACAAACACAAGCTGTGGGAGAACCTCAGCCTGGATCGAGCCTGGAATACCTCATTCTGGTGTCGGTTCTCAAAATTTAGTTTATGTGAGGCGTGTGGTCTGGGGGAAGAATTCTGCTTTGAGGGTTAGGGGACAGGAACTGCCATGAACTTTCTGTGTGACCTCAGACAAATCACTTACTATGTTCAATACGGCTTTCACTAAGATGAGACAAGGTCCTGTGAAGTATTGTGTTACTGAGGTGCTTTCCCTCCTGCCCAGTGTGGGGGCTGCATCACCTGTGATGCCACCACCGCCACGCTGACTCTGGGTTTGCTCGTGCTCTGTCTCCCACCTGGAATGCCCTTCCCACTTGCTCCCTTATCCTGAAGCTTAAGCTGATGTCACACCTCCTGGAGAAGGGCTTTTCCAGCTGCCCCAGCTCACACGCACCTTGCCCACCCTCCTCTGCGGTTTCTATAGCATCAACTGTCTGTGCTTGACACAGTGGGCATGAGGGTCCCTGGTGGTGCTCATCCCTCCAACCACCTTGAGCTCCTGAAGGACGAGGCCTGGGTATCACTGTCCTAAGGCTGCCCCGCCTGCAGCAGGAGTTTGATTAAAGCCTTGAAGAATGACCGCGTTGTTGGCACTCTTGGATTGGTCAGCATTCTGGAGATTCAGGCCTAGGAGTTTCTGGCTTCAGGTCCAGAGGACTCCCTTTTCCTCAGGATGACCAAGAGGGCCCCAGCAGTCCCGATGTTCCTCAGCGGGCTTGGGGACCTCCTGGTCTATCATGGATAAATTTTTTAATTATAGGAAACCAAGTTAACTGTGCTTAAAAATCAGTGCGGGAAAAAAAAACAATCAGTGCATATGTGATCTCAACTAGGCACAGAAAAAGAGGTATCAGGAAGTACATCAAGATAACAACAGCAGTATTTATCTCAAGAGATGGGATTTTGAGTGGCTTCTATTTTCTTCTTTTCTGTATTTTACAAATATCAATGCCCCCAAAAGGCTTTTTCATCATATTTTGCAAAATATCAAACAATACAGAAAATAAGAAAGCAAAAATTACTCCAAATTCTATCCAACAGGGACAATCTCTATTAACATTCACATGAATATTATTTTAGCTTTCTCCATGTGGACCGGGACACGAGCCCACGTCCCCTGCATTGGCAGGCGGACTCTCAACCACTGTGCCACCAGGGAAGCCCCATAAGATATAATTTTAAAAACTTGTTCAAGGATTGATTTTTTTCCTTTTCCATTATGGTTTATTACAGGATACTGAATATAGTTCCCTATGCATAATATATAATTTTTAACAAAAGGTATTGTAGAATTGTATGCTGTCAAGAATGAGGATAATTTTTCTGTGTTCTAATTCAATTGTTTAAGAAATTAACTCTGGCAGAAAGAATCACGTTTGTTTCTGGTGTCCCGAGTATCCATCACTGAGCCTGGCACATAGTTGATGCTCAATAAATATTTATTGAATAAATGTAAGGAGATACACTAATATGTGTTTAGTGGTTATCTAACAGAGCAAAGGATGATTTTTTTCCTTCTTTCTACTTCTTTGTATGTTCCATATTTTCTACAATTTGCCCATGTGTAATCTTTCATAATGAAAAAACGTTTGAATTTAAAAATAACAGGATAGGGACTTCCCTAGTGGCGCAGTGGTTGGGACTCCATGCTCCCAATGAGGGGTGCCCAGGTTCGATCCCTGGTCAGGGAACTAGATCCCACATGCATGCTGTGATTAAGAGTTCACATGCCACAACTAAGGAGCCGGCAAGCCTCAACTAAGGAGCCCGCGAGCCACAACTAAGATCCAGCATAACCAAATAAATAAATATTTTAAAAAACCCAAACAGGATACATTAAGAACAAAAAGCTGGGCTTCCCTGGTGGCGCAGTGGTTGAGAGTCTGCCTGCCGATGCAGGGGACACGGGTTCGTGCCCCAGTCCGGAAAGATCACACATGCTGTGGAGCGGATGGGGCCATGAGCCACGACTGCTGAGCCTGCGCATCCGGAGCCTGTGCTCCACAACGGGAGAGGCCACAACGGTGAGAGGCCCGCGTACCGCAAAAAACAAAAACAAAAACAAAAAAAAGAACAAAAAGCTATGTAGGGAGAGTGGTGCTGCATGCTAGACTCTGAGTTAGGGCCCTAACGTGGAGGAAGGTGGGGGGCTGCTGGGAGGCACTCAGGCTTGGGGCCCAAGGACTAATGGTCACCGTCTGAGCCTGAAGAATGGGCAGGGTCTGAGTTCCAGCAGCAGGCCAACCAGGGTAGGACCAGAGACCAGGATCCTGAATGTCAGTCTGTCTCAATGCTTCTAGGACTCCATGTTTATTTTCCTGCTGCTTTCTTTTAAGTGTTCAGTTTTGTTAACTACGTCCAGTCCCATGTGTATGTACTCTGGAGACCAGAAGGAAGGAACTTATGGCCACACTTGGGGGAGAACATTTGTGGGGGAGCAGCAACTCCTGAGGGTCAGAATCAGAAGACAGAACGTCCCTTCCCACCTAGGGAGGACAAACAAAGGGACAGAATCCCGTGTTGTAGCCCTCCTGCCTCTGGAAGCTCTTCTAGAACTAAACCTCACTGGCCTCGGTTTCCTCACCTGTAAAATGGGAATAACAACAATGCCTTCCTCATGGGTTGCTGAGTATTAACTGAGTTATTCCACATAAAGTGCTTGGAACGCTACCTGGCACAAAGTAAGTGCTCAATAAATGCTAGCTGTGATGTTGCTGCTGCTATAAATTCAGCCTTACCTTTTGAGTTAAAAGAATAAAAGTAGAGAGACATCCTGCTTCTTTTCAGAGAATAATGCGGCAATTTGTAATCAAAGTCCAATTAGAGATGCTCATCCCTCTAAACCCATTAAAGTGCTTGTGGGAGTAGATATGTAGGACTTGATTTGTATGAAAAATTCAAAAAGTAAAGCCTTTTGTGCAAGGATGCTCTTGAGCATGACAAACTGGGGTGGGAGGGGGGAAATCTTAACAATAGCAGTTACTTTTAGAGCTATTACTATCTGATAGGTGCTAAGCCTTTGCACCTGTAGCATGTAATCCTCACAGGTATCCTATGAGATAACTTTTGTTACCAACCCCATCTTATGCATGAGGACTCCAGGGCATACAGGGTTCAGCAATTTACCCAAGGACGCTTAGCTAGTTAGTGGCAAAGAAAGGGTATGAACCTGCAGGCTGCTTGAATGGACACATGCACTGCCCCTGATTCCAAAGTGCTCCTACGAAACTTACATGTTCCTTTACATGAGATGCAGTCACTTGAGGGGCTACTTGGGAAACATGAAAAATAGCTGCTAAGATATTATGGAATAACATGGCAAAATGCTTAGGATAAGATAGCAAAAAAAATTGTAAACCAAAGACAAAATTGTCTATACGGTAATTTTTTGGGTTCTTTTTTTTTGGCCACACTACGTGGCATATGGGATCTTAGTTCCCTGACCAGGCATCAAACACGTGGCCCCTGCAGTGGAAGCACGGATTCTAAACCACTGGACCACCAGGGAAGTCCCTATATGGTAGTTATAACTGTGTACAAGTTACATGTACAGAGAGGCAAGCTCTGGAAGGGAACATGGAAAAAGAGAGCTGTAGTACCGAGGTGGGAGGTTCAGGAGACTGGTTTTTCTTCTTTTCTCTTTTTGTTAATTTTTTTCTTTTTTTTAAATTTTTTTGGCTGCGTTGGCTTTTTGTTGCTGTGCGCAGGCTTTCTCTAGCTGTGATGAGCGGGGTCTACTCTTCGTTGCGGTGTGCAGGCTTCTCATTGCGGTGGCTTCTCTTGTTGCGGAGCACAATCTCTAGGCGTGTGGGCTTCAGTAGTTGTGGCACACGGGCTCAGTAGTTGTAGCTCGCGGGCTTAGTTGCTCCACGGCATGTGGGATTTTCCCAGACCAGGGCTTGAACCCGTGTGCCCTGCTTTGGCAGGCAGATTCTTAAACACTGCGCCACCAGGGAAGTCCAGGAGATCGGTTTTTCCATGTAAATGCTTGTCTTTAATATTTTAATATAGATTTATTTAATGAAATCATTGCTTTACCTGAGGAGGAGGATGAAGAGGAGGAAGACTTGCCTCTCTCATCTTGGTCTTGAGAATAGAGCTCAGCCTCCTCGTCTTGCTTGTGGAAATCCGTCTCTCCATCTGGGAGGCACACACAGGCAAGGATGAGTGTTTCCTGCCCTTCCCACCCCAGAGACCACCCAGGCCTCCCCAGGGGTCTACTTGGATGTGGGGAGCCAGGAGTGACTGGATTCACTGGGACACTCTTCCCAAACCCCTAGGGCCAATGGGAGGTACAGGAGACCAGGGATCTCAGAGGCCCTAGAGGCTCTAGGAAGGCCAAAGGCAGACTTTTCTCTGAATGTGGAGCCCAGAGAGGGGCTTCTAAGCCCTCCATCCTTCCCAAGAGACCACTACACTGTGTAGAGCAGTTGCCAATTTAAAATTCTCTGTAAATTACAGGGCAGGTGGGATACGATCAAGCCCTAAACCTTCACATTCCCCATTCTGGGGCCATGCAGGACGCTTCCCACCTTCTGAGGACACTCCCTAGTGCAAGTCCAAGCCCCCAGAGCCTCTGAGATTTGGGGAGCAACTGAGGGTCCACACAGCTAGAGAGTACTGGGGGACAGACTGGACCAAGCACACACATGTGCATGTGTGTAAAGTCACTACTTCTCTAGAGGTTTTGACCGTAACTTGGGCCATTCATTGTGCCGCATGAGCTGAGCAGGGTCTTCTGTTCCACCTACTGCTGGACTTCACCTCCCATGCGGCTTTGCCCAGAGGGTCAGAGAGAGCAAACATACGGTCTAGATCTTCTGATTCTCCGTGGACTCGACTGTGGTCCTGAAGTGATCCTGAAGTCTCCATGGCCTCCCCTGTTGGAATAACAATAGTAATTAATATTACCTTAGTTAATATGTTTAATATATAAAGAGCTTGGCAAATAAATAAGAAAAATATAAACATCCAATATTCAAAGGTACAAGAACAATTTATGAAAAAAGAAATACACAATTAGGGAAATTTGAATAATGATCACCTTTTGATACTATTAAGAGCTTATTTTTTAAAAAAGAGACTTTAGTTTTTACAGCAGTTCTAGGTTCACAGCAAGACTGAGTGGAAGGTAAAAAAAAAAAAAAAAAAAAAAATTGAGTGGAAGGTACAAAGGTTGCCCATATATCCCCTGCTCCTAAACGTGCATAGCCTCCCCTGTTATCAACATCCTCCATTAGAGAATTTATTTTTTTAGGTGTGATATTTATATTGAAGTTATATTTATTTAAAGTATTCTTACATTTAGAGATAAATACTGCAATGTTTATGATGAAATTATATGATGTCTAGGACATGCTTCAAAATAATCTGATTATTTGAATAAGGGAGTTGGAGGGCGTAGGTGGGGGTCCAAATATAACAAACACGACCACGAGTTAATAATTGTTGGAGCTATAACAAAATATAAATAGTAGTTAGATCTCTGAGTGGTAGCATTATGGGTATTTTTACTTTGCCTTTTCTAAATTTTTAGCAGTATTGCTTTTTTCTTTTCCTTGTTTTTTCTTTTTCCACTATAGTTTATTACAAGATATTGAGTATAGTTCTCTGTGCTATACAGTAAATCCTTGTTATTTATCTATTTTATATATGGTGGTGTGCATCTGTTAATCCCATACTCCTAATTTCTCTCTCCCCCCATTTCCCCTTTGGTAACTGTTAAGTTTGTTTTCTATGTCAGTATTTCTTTTGTTACAATAAAATAACCAATAATTTTTCATTACTTAAAAATGTAATATACCACCTTATATCAGTACAGTACTTAACAGTTTTACAAAGGGCTTATGTGTCTGTAATTCCATCTGAGCCTGATCACAAACCAGTCTGTTAGGAATTGGAATTAATTACTTCACACCTGAATTGTAGTTTCTAGACAACAAAACTTCCCCAAAGATTGTTTCACTTGACTTCACTGTGCTCCGCGACGGGAGAGGCCACAACGGTGAGAGGCCCGCGTACCGCCAAAAAAAAAAAAGTTGGGAAGGCATGGGCAGTGGAACACAGCATTACGCAGTGATTCCACAATACAGATAAAACAGATGTCAAAATCTCAAGGGCCTAGGTAATGGGCAGAATGTGGCAAAATTATTAGGAAGTGATACATTTTGAGTACTTATTAAACTTTTTTTAACATAAATTAGTTATTTATACATTTATAGAATTTAATTTAAAAATGGTTGTGTTTAACAACCGATTCCCAGCTCTGGGCTTATAAACTTCTGTGCCTTCTACCTTCTCTCTCCTGCTTTTTGTATGCTGGAATGCAGACATGGGGTGGAGAATAACTTCAATCACGCAAACTGAGCCAACACCCCAGGGAATCCCTGAGAAACAAGGCAAAGGAACCTGGGCCCTAAAAGGCCTCACGCACAAAGCCGTCTGTGCACATGGACCTGTCTCTGGTCATTTATGTGCACAGGAAATGAGCTTCTCGCTTATGTAATCCCAGGGATTCGGTCTCTGTTACAGCATCTCAGCCACGCTGTTGCAGGCATTGTTCTGAAGCACCCCCCTGCCATTTCTTCTCCCAGCTCTGAGACTAAGGCCTTAACTTCAAGAGGAGGTAGATTCACTCCTCTCTAACAAGTTTAGACCTTGGTTCCCAACCTCAACGCTCCCCACGTTTGGGACCAATGATCCTTTGCCGGTGTGTGCATTGTAAGGTGTTCAGCGGCCTCCCCACTGGATGCAGGTAACACCCCACCCAGTTGTTGTGACAATCAAAAATGTCACCAGACATTTCCAAATGTCTCCTGGGGGCAAAAATCACCCCTACTTGGGAACCACTGGCCCAGAGAACCTACTCTTTTTTTAAAAGTTTAATTTAATTAAACATTTTTATTGAGGTATAATGCTCATATAACATTATATTAGTTTCAAGGGTACAACATGATGATTCGATATTTGTATATGTTGCAAAATGATCACCACAGTAGTCTCGTTAGCATCTGTCACCATACATCGTTAACACAATTTTTTTTCTTGTGATGACAACTTTTAAGGTCTGTTCTCTTAGCAACTTTGAAATATGCAGTACAGTATTATGAACTATGGTCACCATGCCATACATTACATGCCCAGGACTTTTTTATTGTGTAACTAGAAGTTTGTACCTTTTGACCCCCTTCACCTATTTCGCCCACCCCCAACCCCCCATCTCTGGCAACCACCCATCTCTTCTCTGTATCTAAGACTTTGCGGGGGTTTTGTTTGTTTTTAGTAGAGAATCTACTCTTAATCCACCACAAGACCTTGACAAGGCAGCATCCTTCCCCGTGCCTCAGAGCTGGATTGCCTGGCTGTGAATCTGATCTGACACTTCTAGCTGTGGGATTCTGGGCCAGTCACTTAACCTCTTATGTGCCTCAGGTTTCCCGTCTGTAAAATGGGGACAATGATAGTGTTTACCTCATAGTATTGTTGTGAAAATGGCATGACTTAAAATCCATAAAGCACTCAGAACAATGCCTGGTATAGAGCAAGGGCTGAACAAATGCCAGCTGAGATGATGATCATTATTATGACGGGGCGCGGCAACAAGACAGCATGTGCTTTGGGGTGAGACTGACCAGGGTCCAACCCCACTTCAGTCACCTGTGCACGAGATGACCTTGGCAGGACAGGCTCCCTCTCCAAGCTCTAGTTACCTCAATTGTGAACTGGCGATGGCAGCACCTTAGAGAAGAAAGATGGCCAGTGCCTGCCCATAGGAGGGCTTGGTGAGTGTGAGTTCCCTCTTCTACAGACCTCCTATGACCCCCGGACATTCGGGGTCCAGACCCAGCCCCACCCATCTCCCATCTCCTAGGGCCCAGGCTCCATTACCCCTTTCTAGAATAAAAATTCCTATTTCTCGGGGCAGAATTCAGCTAAGCATTAGGAGGTCAGTAGCCAATAAAATGAATCGATATCCAGGTATGAATGACTGATGACCACAAGCCTTCAGGGCATATTTATATTTTGAAAAGGACTCTTTGTTCATAGCAGGTGTCCAGTATGTCTCACTGGCTGAGATCATCTCTCATGGTGCAATTTCAGGTGGAGTGGAGGAAGAGACTTAGAGCTGTATGGGGGCAAGAGAGCTGCTGGCTGACAGCAAATACACCGACAGTTCGCCAAGCTCATCCTACCTCTTTCCTGCTCTAGCTGTCTCGGTCACGTGGCAGCCCCTGGTGACACTCAGCATTTTCAAGCCTCCAGACTTCCACCCATGCCATTCTTCCTAGTTACCAAAATTGTATCTGACTTTCCAGGCACTGCGCAAATACCACCTCTTTCATGAAGCCCTCTGCTGGTTGTCTAACCAGTACCCACCCTCCTTACCCCCACTCCCTTATTCCTTCTCCCCCCTCCATCACCCCTGGACTTCTTTCTTGCGAGCAAAACTGAATTTTGTTCTTCCATATCAAGTAGATACTTGTTTTCCCAGCTAGGAGTGGCCATGTGATTCAGTTTTGGCCAAAAAGAAGTGAGAAGCCTGATGGGGTTCTGGGAAGGAGTTTTGCTTCTCCTGAGCAAAGAGGCCAACAGTGTTGGTGCTGTGTCTTGCCTCTCCTTTCTTTCTTGAACATGAGTGTGATGGCAGGAGCTACAGTGGCCATCTTGTGACCATGAGGAAAAGCCAAAGCAAATGCAGGGTCACTGAGCTGATGAGCCCTTGACAGCAGCTGCCTGCTTTCTTGTTATTTAAGAAAAATAAACCCCATTTTGTTTAAACCTCTATAGTCAGGATTCTCGGCATTTGTAGCTGAACACAATTCTGACTGATACACCTTCCCTCCCCTACCTTCATACATTAATTGAGCACCTACTGTGTGCTAGCACTGGGGATACTGTGGTGAACAATTTGCAGCCCTGTCCTCAAGGAATTTCACAGTAGACCCAGGGGGTAGTCCCATGGGAGCCAAGGGGCCAAATCAGACCAGGGTCAGTCAGGGAAAGTTCCAGAAGGAGGGAACGCTGCGGGTGAGTTTGGAAGGGCCAGAGGAGCCATGTGCAAAGGCACAGAGGTGAGGGGCCTTGGCCCACATGGGAGACAGGTGGCACGAAGAAACTCCAAAGAAGGATGGGATTTGGGGGAGGCCCAGAGGGCACATTGCTCTCCTGAGCCTTCATCAGCTGTGCCTTGTTTCAGACTCTTCCTTCTTGAGGGAGGAGGCTTGTTGCACAACTGCCGGGGCCACTGTTCCTTGTTCACCTTCAGATCTCCAGTCAGGGCCCGGCAGAGGGTCTGACACACCCAGGGTGAGTCTCTTCCACTAGATCACTAACCAGGCAGGGTAGGGACCATGGCTGATTCATCTCTGTGTCACCTGTGCCCTGCACAGGGCCCAGCAGAAAGCAAAAAAGATGATACTGAGGATGATGAAGACAATAACAAATAAGTGCTTCCTATCTACCAGGCAAGGGTCTGAGCACATGACACACGTGCCTCACATATGCCTCACCACAACTCTATCAGGGCTCACTGTGGTTGTGCTCATTTTATAGGTAAGAACATTGAGGCACAGAGAGGCAAGGTAACTTGCCCAGGGCCAGAGAGCTAGTAAGTGGTTGAGCAAGGGTAGTCGCTCAGCCCTTGTTGATGCTGGCACCTCTTCCCAGGCCTCTGTCATTAGCACCAGGAAAGAAGCCACTAAGTCATCGAGTGTTATGCAAATGATGCTGACTTGGCTTCTATTTAGTTCTGGAGCCCTGAGCAAGTGTCCCCAGAGCCCAGGGAACCTCCTCGGGCAGTTTTTCAGCACACTGATCCATCAGGAGGGGAAATAGAACTATCATGGAGGCAGGACCTGAGGTAGCCCTGTTTCTCCTTTTAATGTCCTTGCCTCATCCTCCTCCACCCATATTTCTGCTGTAAGAAAGGATAAACAGAAATGTAAAAATTTAAAACTCTAAGATCAGTGTGTAGGGCAATGCTTAAGACAAAAGGACAGCACACTAGTGGTGGGACATCAGGCAGAGGGATTGCCGTGAGAGGCTTCTGAAAGTTCAAGTTCACAGCATGTGACCGCCTTTGAGCCAAGATGGAACTCGGAATTGAGACAGGAGAAGTGAAGACAGAAGAAAGCAGAGAGAGGAAAGAGCACATGGCGCAATCCCCGTGATCTTATTTCACCCTTGCAAGTCTTATTTTACACAAAAAGAAACTGAGGTTCAAAGAGACAAATGACTTGTCCAAGGTCTCCCAGCTTACAGATGGACTCGAATCCATCCCCTGCCCTAACAGAGAACCCCCGTTCCCTGGCCCTGGTTAGAGGCCCGTAGGCCTCCCTCTTTCAGGTGCCCCCCACCCCCCCACCATCTGAGGCTGTTCCTACAAGGAAATGCAATGCTTAGCGCTTTTCTCCAAAAAGCCCAGCCCTGCTGAGTCACTGGTGGTGCCAGGGCCGCTGCACCCACAGGCTTTGCTAAACTGGATTTCCACTTCAGTTCAGCCCAGATTTCCTAAGCTCCTGCTATTACAAGGGCCTGGGTCCAAGGTGGGAGGGATAGTAGGGGACACCAGGCCATCACAGCCTCACAGAGCTTTCCCCGCTCAGCTCACTGGATCCTCACGCTAACCAGGCAGGAAGCAGGGTGGAGATCCGTGTCCTAGTTTACGGAAGGGGAAACTGAGCAATGGAGAGGAACTTGCACAGGATCGCACAGAGATTCAGGGGCAAGGCTGGCTCCAGAGCCCTGTCTCCTGATTCAGGGGCTGCCTCTCTTTCTCGGGTGTCCCACCTTGGAGGAGGGGGCTTACTAAGATTGAGTTGGATTTTAACATGTGGCCAAAGTGGGATGAAGGTTTAGTGGAGGGGGTGGGTGGCAGTGGGCTGGTGAAGGGGTAGGAACCCCGTGAGGCTGGGGAATCATCCAGGGCCTTGAACGCTTGGCTAATGGCCAACTTTCCCCACAGGTGGACTGAAACTTCACCCCTGAGGGCCATCAATGTTGGACCAGCTCAGTTAAACACGCCCAGGGCAGGAAATGGGATGGGAGGCCCTGGGAACAGAAACAGCAGCTAAGAGGGGGACAGAGCCAACAGAGGGGTGGAAACTTACTGATTTTGCCCACCTGGCATCAAAGCCCCTTCTGGTGATTGCAGCAAAGGAGAAAGTCAGAGCCCTGGATAATCTCCAGCTTCCCAGCCACCCCAAACAAGCATGTGCCCTAATTCCAAGCACATCCTTGTCAGGCAGACACTGCTCCAGGACAACCGTATGGGAACTCTGGAGGGGTGACTGCCCTCCACCCAGGCTAGACCATCAGCTTCTCCCTCCCGGGAATCGGTCTAGTGACATGAGTGACACAAAGCCCTCAATCTGTGGGCACTGGTCTCCCCTGAGACAGGGCCCTCCGTATCCTCCCAAGAAAGTCCTGTTATGGTAGCCTGTGGTGGTTTCTGTTACTTGCAACCAAACCATTTGAGATGAGATGAATGCGGGGGGAGGGGCTCTGAGAGTGCAGGCAGAGCGAAGCGGAGCTCGCTGGGCAGGCCAGGGTCCACAGATTTCACTCCAGCCCCCAGGGCGGGACGGGCAGGGCCCCTGAGGCCCCCCGCCCCATTCGACGTGTTCTGTCTCAACTCCAGGCTGGGCTGGGGAGCTCCCGGGTTTCCCCAGCACTGTAACTGCCCAAGTCAGTTGTCCTGAAGATCTTGCCCTAGAGGCCTGCACACTTGCTGAGGACAGAGACCATCTTGGAGCTGGTTCAGCTCCTCACTGGTTTTCTATTTCTTCTGTAACAAATTCCCACAAACTTAGAGGCTTAAAGCAACACCTGTATAGCATCTCACAGTTCTGTAGGTTACAAGTCCAACACTGGTTCACTGGGCTAAAATCAAGGTGTCAGCAGGGATGCCTTCCTTCCTGCTCTAGGGGAAATCCGTTTCCTTGCTGCTGCTTTTTCTCCTTCCCCTTTCTCTCCCCCTCCTTCTTCATTTCCTTGCATTGTCCAGCTTCTAGAGGCCACCCACATTCTTGGCTTGTGGCCCCTTCTTCCATTTTCAAAGCCAGCAATGTCAGGTCAAGTCCTCACACTACACTGCTCTGACCTCTTCTGCCACCCTCTTCCACATTTAAGGACCCTTGTGATGACACTGGCCCCACCCAGGTCACCCAGGATCATCCCGTATGTGACGGCCAGCAGATGAGCAACCTCAATTCCATGTGCAATCTTCATTCCCCTCTGCTGTATAACCCAACAGAGTCGCAGTTTCCAGAGATCAGGACATAGGCACCTTTGGGGGCTATCACTCTGCTTATCAGAGTCTCTCCACCGCAGTGTGTGCCTCAGCCCGGAGCCCTCAGATGCTGACCATCTTCCTTCCTAACTTCTCTGACTCCACCACCCTCCTGGGCCCCTAAGCTCCAAAGGCAGGAAGGATGACACGGCTCCTCCCTCCACAGCCAGCCAAAGCCCAAGCCTGTCCCATCTTCCCTTCAAGAGGAGCTGGGTTCTCTACTCCCACTGCCTCCCTCCCAAGAGATCCTACAAGGGGACTGAGGGTTTGGGACTTGGTTATAACTGTGTTCCTGTCCCTGTTCCTTTGCTGCCAGACTCCACTCAGCTTCTATAAAATGGTGTGTTAGTATCTATCCTCCAGAGTGTTGCGGGGATAAAAGGCTATCGTGCCCACAACAAGCCTAGAATACTGGCAACTTAATAAATGAGAGTTTCCCCTTCCTTTCCCATGCTCAGTGTCTCTCAAATTTGGGTAATGGTCAGATGTCCTTGGGAGCACTGTTGACAGGGCAGATGCCCAGGACTCTCTCACTCAGAGCATCTGGTGTTCAGAGCAAGGTTAGGGTTAGGGTGTGGCTCAGGGAAATCCGTACTGTTAACAAAGGCACCACATGCTAGGCAGAGTGTGGTCCACTGAGGCCGCCACAAACTCTCCCCTGAGTGTTACAACAGTCTCCCAACAGGCTTGTCTGTCTCTGGCCTCCCTCCTCCAAACATGTTGCTGCACTGCCCTGGCCTTCAGTTCCCACAAATGGAGAAGCTGGGCTGCACCCTGCAAGGTTCTTCCAGTTCGGACGTTCTAGGATACTAAAGCTCTGGTCCTGTTAAAGCAGTCAGGGTTCATCCACTCAATCGGCAAAGGCGCTCAGGGTTGATGTGACCCAGGGGAGGGCCCAGAAGAGCATGTTCTAACAGTAAGATACATACAGTATCTTGTGGGGCCCTTGAAATGCTCCAAGAAAAAAGTGGATTTTATGTTCAAAGAAGTTTGGGCAACACTGCTTTCCATAGCCCCCCACCCCACCCCGGAGCTGCACGAAGTGCAAGTTGTACATTAAAGGCTCTGAGAAGTCCTGCAGGATAGAAAGCTCTTTCACTCTAGTTAATCCAATCCTTCCCCAAACTACACAAGAGCATAGTCCTTTTCCCCAGAATGTGATTCAATGTCTTTTGGTACAGCTTTGGGAAATGCCATCTGCTTCAATCCCTGCTGTGCCTGGGGCCCGTCTTTTTGTCCTAGAATCCAGGCCTGGGCACTCTCGCTGGCCCCTCTGGACACTGCCAGCTTCCCAGGTCCAGAGTTCCTCCACCCGTCAAGCAGGACAGTTGGGGAGGGGAGTGAATCAGAAACAGACCCTGGGAAGCCAGAGGCATGGAACAGAAACCGTCTTTTCAGAGCTCCAGATCCCAAGGTATGGGTGGGAAGTCCTCTGGGCACCCTCAGGGCAGGGGCTGGGAGGAAAGAGAGTTAGCTGCTGTGAGACCAAGGGCCTGGCCGGGCCCTGCCACCAAGCCCTGGGCACATCGCTTCTCTCTTCTAGGTCCTTTTTCGCATTTTTGAGACAAAGAATAGTGTCACTCACCAAGGGTTTTGGAGCTCACCTGGGGCTGTGGACAGGACAGTACATAGTAAAATGACATGCTATTAGCCAATACTCTGCACTGAGAGGTATCCTGATTAAGTCACTCTAGCAGTGGGGTCTGACAGAGCCCACTCCAAATCGTGCCTCATCACTTTACTCCCCAGCTCGGTGACTTTGGGCAAATAACTTTACACTCTGAGCCTCAGTTTCCCTGTCTGTAAAATAGGGATTGTGTCACTATCTTGCAGCGTCGCTGTGAGGATTCAGATAAAATGGACTTAGATTCTGGGCTCCCTGGGATTAGGAATCACGTTTTTCTTGCTACTATATTCTAGCCCCTGGCTTAGAGAAAGTGCTTCAGAAAAAGAAGCCGTAAAGTGCTGGATTTAAGAGCTTAGAGAAATAATGTTACGCCAGCAGTGTCTCAGCATCTCCCCCTTCCCTTTATAAGATCCTCCGCTTGCTCCCGTCCCCCTTCTTCTTCAGCCCGCTACACCTCCTGCCTCAGCCTCACCTCCCACCTCACCCCACTCCCCACTCCCCAGGCTTGGCCCTCTCTCTCTTTCCCCGAGCTTGAATTCCACATAGTTACAGCCAGGAGATCAAAGCTGAGGCCCAGAGAGGGAAAGGGGCTTCCCCACAGGCCACGAAGCAAATGATATGAACTCGGATCTGAGGCTGAAGTCCAAGCACAAGGGGACCCTCACAGAGGAAAAGAATGAAGACGCCACCGTTCCCACCTCCTCAGCCGTTTGTCTCAAGTCCATCCAGGCAATTTAATGGTGGGATAACAACCCAAACTGCTCAGCCAGCTGCCCACAAGCTGGACGGACCTGTCACGAATCTGGGTGAACCCTGTGGCCACAGCACATCCAAGGATGCAGCGAGGGCCTGAGAAGTGGGGATGGCACCGAAAGAAGAAGGTAAAAGGGACAAAAATCCAGTCTGTGCAGAAGGAGGATGGGTGGGCCCAGCTTGGAGGCTGTTCATACAGAAAGACCTAGGATTTTAAAAACACTCTCTGAAAGATAAGTACATTTTAGCACAAGCATCTGACTGGACTCTAGCACACGAGAGGTGCACAACCAATGTCTGTCAAAGTGAAATACGAGTCACCAAGGTGACAGAGCAACAAAGCAAAGCTAACACAGCCTTAGGTCATATTAACAGAAGCACAGAGTGTACTGTGAGGAAGGTGACCTATACCTCACCAGCTCCTATCCTAGGCTCAATCCTAGGTCCTGAACAGAACAGAGTCTGGACAAACCAAGATAATCCAGAGGATGTGAGTGGTACGGAGACCACATCCAAGAGCAGTGGCCGGAGGAGCAGGGTGCTCAGCCTAGGGATAAGCACTGCATGAACAGACCTGGTCACTGTCCCCAGGTCTCTGCAAGGCTCCTCCAGGACAGGACGACCAGGTGGGGCTGTGAGCCCAGAGGGAGGGGTTGGGACCTTGGGGAGTCACCAGGGCAGATGCCAGCTCAATATGTAAAGGAATTTTCTAAAAATGAGAGCTGCTTTGAGTGGTCACGAGCACCCTGCCATGAGAGGTGGCAAGCGAAGGTGTGGCAGAGGTGGGCTTAGATGTCTTTAGTTCAGAACCTACTAGTCTCTCAAATAATAATCTCCAAAGCACAGGAGGAAAATATTAGGTCATTATTTCTACTTAAGTTTTAGCTAAAAGTAGTTAAGAGTATATAGCTCAGGGCTTCCCTGGTGGCGCAGTGGTTGAGAGTCTGCCTGCCGATGCAGGGGACACAGGTTCGTGCCCCGGTCCAGGAAGATCCCACATGCCGCGGAGCGGCTGGGCCCGTGAGCCATGGCTGCTGAGCCTGCGCTCCGCAACGGGAGAGGCCACAACAGTGAGAGGCCCGCGTACCGCAAAAAAAAAAAAAAAAAAAAAAAGAGTATGTAGCTCAACCCTGATGTGCACCCTTGGCCATATGTCAGACACCCAGTGCCATGTCCATTAAGTGGAGTCTCCAGAGGCCAAAGGCAGCCCACAATGCAGACAGGTTTGCTATGCCCATGTCTTCTGTTCCTTTACATTCAGCCTACGGCTGTATACTGTAGTGTCCTGGTGGCGGGTTCGGTGGAGCTGAGGATCAAACAACACAGCTGTAACTGAATCAATCCTTGTAGTGTGGACAAGTGACTTCTAAAAGTCCCTGCCAAGAAACCATGGGTGGAGATAACGCTAATCGAGAAAGTGCAAGCCAGCGACAGGAAAAGTGTAGGACAAACCCACCACTGTTCCTAGTTCAAGCCCTGCAACAGCCACCCTAACGTTGAAAACAATAAAGAATGGCATCTCACATACACATTATTGCTGACTGAAATCACAGTAAGAAAACTCCTTGAAAGGTGGACTTCTGTCCACTACTGTTGGTGATGAAATTGACTCCGAATATATACTGGGCCTTGAGACATTAGTTAATTGTCACAGTACTTGTACATAATTTCTAAATCCATATATATATATATATATGTATATATATATACACACACACACACACACATATATATTAGTTGTGGCTCACGGGCCTAGCTGCTCCGCAGCATGTGGGATCCTCCCAGACCAGGGCTCGAACCTGTGTCCCCTACATTGGCAGGCAGATTCTCAACCACTGCGCCACCAGGGAAGCCCTAAACATTTTTCTTGAGCAGAGAGTGACATCAAAAAGTGTGACGGGGCTTCCCTGGTGGCGCAGTGGTTGGGAGTCCGCCTGCCGATGCAGGGGACGCGGGTTCATGCCCCGGTCCGGGAGGATCCCACATGCCGCGGAGCGGCTGGGCCCGCCAGAGTGGCTGGGGCCGTAAGCCATGGCCGCTGAGCCTGCGCGTCCGGAGCCTGTGCTCCGCAATGGGAGAGGCCACAGCAGTGGGAGGCCCGCGTACCGCAAAAAAAAAAGTGTGACAAACACACAAAAAAAGTGTGACAAACACTGCTCCGGATTCTTAGACCCAGCTAGACACTAGGGGGATGCTATTCCCTGTTTAGGTTTGGGGGTCTAATCAGATGTTTCGGATTTAGAGACGAAGAAAAACCAGGAGGGAGTGTGCTCCTCAATAAACTTTTTGAGGCCCCCAAAATGTTTGAAGAGGAATGGGAAGAAACCAAAAACTCTGAAAAGAATTTTCCCTGGCTCTGACTCTCCAAGGTGGGTGTCTCGTTAAACAGCCAGTGCCAGGCCAGGCTCCTCTTTCTCAGCCTCTCAGGCCAGTTTCTCTCTGTCTCTGTCTCTTCTCGCTCTCTTTTCATCTTTTTCTCTTGGTCTCTCACATTCCCTCCCTCTCTCTCTCTCTCTCTCTCTCTCTCTCACACACACACACACACACACACACACACACACAGACAATTGACAATAGCAAAAACCAGAAAGATCTCTCTCTCTCTCTCTCTCTCACACACACACACACACACACACACACACACACACACACACAGACAGACAATTGACAATAGCAAAAACCAGAAAGGAGGCACCCAGTGAAAGAGAAAGAGCTTTCTGGCTCTTGAATATCAGACAGACCTGGACTCAGTTCCTAGCTCTACCCACCACTGACTGTGAGATCACTGCAAGTCTCACCCATTCTGGGAGCCTCAGAATCCTCCCCTGGAATGGGCACGCCTACAACTCAACAATAATATGACATCCTAATTTTAAAATGGCCAAAGGATTTCAACAGACATTTCTCTAAAGATGTACAAATGGTCAATAGCACATGGAAAGTTGCTCGGCATCATTAGTCATTACGGAAATGCAAATCAAAACCATAATGAGATACTTCACATGTGCTAGGATGGCTAAAATAAGAAATACAGACAATAACAAGTTCTGAAGAGGACGTGGAAAATTTGGAGACTTAACGTATTGTCAGTGGGAATGTAATATGGTGCAGCCGCTTTGGAAAACAGTTTGAGCTCCTTACAATGTTAAACATAGTTTCACCGTAAGACCTAGCAAGTCCTTAGTATTATATCCAAGAGAACTGACAACCTGTGTCCACACAAAGACTTGTACATGAATGTTCACAGCAGCGTCATTCATAACAGCCAAAAAGTGGAAACCACCCAAATGTCCATCAACTGATGGATGGATAAACAAGATGTGATATAATCATACAGTACAATATTATTCACCCAAAACGAGGAATGAAGTGCTGACACACGCTAAAACATGCATAGACCTTGAAAACATTATGCTAAGTGAAAGAAGCCAGTCAGAAGAGATCCCCTTTTGTATGACTGCATTTACATGAATTGTCCAGAATAATCAGATCCATAGAGACAGAAAGTGGATTAGCGGTTGCCAGGGAGAAGGGGATATGGTGAGTGACTGCTAAAGGGTATGGGGCTTACTTGGGGAGGATAAAAATGTTCTAAATTGGACAGGGGTGATGGTTCACAACTTGGTGAATAAACTGAAAACCACAGGCTTGTACACTTTTAAAAGGGTGAACTTTATGGCATGTGAATGATATCTCCATAAGGTTATTTTCAGCTGTTATGAAAGTGAAATGAGTGGTCCCTGGTCCTGACATGTGGCCAGCGTGTGAGAGATGTCTCCCTAAGAAGGTGGCCTGGTGAGGAGTTCAAGGAACAGGGACCCTAGCCTTTTAGAGGGCTGCACCAAGTTCTGGGAGATCCAGAGACAGGAGAGAGGTTCGTTATTACAGATTCGCTTGGCTTGGACTCCGAACAGGACACACACACACTCCTGACTTCACTTTTCTCTCAGTTTCTAAACAAACCAGGTCAAAATGATAAGCACAACCCCATAATCTTTCTTGTCCCCCATAAAAGGAAAATGGGTTGGCTTCCGGCCCAAAGGCTACCTCTGAGGAGAGAAGCCGGGATGCTCTGAGCACAGGTGGGTCCTCCAGACTCGGGATGACGGCCTGGGGAACCGGGGTGGCTGGGGGCTTCCTCTAGGCCTCACCCTCCACCCCGTGAGCCTCTGACTTAAGCGGGTCTCCCAGCGCCTTCAGCTCTCTGTTCAGCACTTTTCCCCCAGAGATGCCTTTGAGCCCGAGGCCAGGGCAGCTTCTGGGGGCAACAGGAGGGCGGCTGCCTTCACTCGCCGGTCAAAGCGCAGAGGCCGGGCGTCTGTGAGGAAACACCGTCCAGAGCTGTAAGTCCCACGAGGGCAGAGTGGGAGAAGCCTTCCGAAGCTAGGGGGACCCTTCACCTCACGAACGGGACGGGTCACCTGCGGGGGCGGGGCACGGGCTGGCTGGAGGCTCACAGCACCCCTGGAGAACTTCACCCTCCCCTGATTTTCCAGAGATGGAGACACAGGCGCTCACCCAGCTGGGAAGCCACTGAACTGGGACTCAAACCCACGCCCACAGGTAACCACAAAATGTCAGGCCTGTTGAAGAGCCTGTTCCTCCCCAGTTCTCTTAAAAATCACCCCCAACCCCCCTCTCACGCTCCGCGTGCCTCTTACCTGTGTTCCCGAGGCCCGGTGTGGGCTGGAGGCTAGCGGCGCTCAGACTCAGGGGGCGGGCGGGGCGGGGCCGGGCAGAGGGCAGAGAGGCGGGGCCGCCCCCATGACAGGCAGGGGCGGGACGTGACGTCGCCCTGGGCCCCACGCTCACCCGCCCACGCGCCCACGCTCAGCCGGGGGGCCCTCCTTCCTGCGGTGCTGTAGGCGCCAGGCCTTCCTGTCTGACTTGACTGCCCCCCGGATGTGCCAGGAGGGCAGATGGGGCGGCTGCAGACCCCAACCCGCCCCGGGCCGGGGCCATGCCCTCTGACTTCAGGGGTGGTTACGTGGGGGCAGTCGTACCACCCTGACGGTGCCAGGCTCTGGGCGGGGAGGAGGTGGCGTGTCCCAGATGCTCCCCACCCGCCTGGGTGAGGCCGACTCAGGGCCCAGCCATGTGGGCCAACCGGATGCTCCCCCAGAGGAGTGAGGTGGGGCTGGCAGCATAAGAGGAGGCCCTGGGGCTCAGGGCTGGGTGGGGGGGACTCCTGTGGGTGGGATTGGCAGTGCCCTCTCCTGGTGAGGAAACTGGGCAAAGGCTAGAACATCCACTGCCTTGTGGATCCCAACAGGGTAGGGGGTGGGGACTGACCTCTCAAAGCTGAGGACGGTCCTCTCACTCACCTCTCAAACACTCTGGAAGCAGGACAGTAAACAAGTCCTACACTGCCATGGGGAGCACCCTGAGGGAGACAGGCCACGACAGCCCCCATGCGGGCAAGGCCCAGGGAGTGATGGGTTCCCAGGAGGACTTCCTGGAAGAGGAGTCATCTAAGCTCAGGAGTCATCCTTGGAGTCATCCTTGACCCTTTGCTCTCTCATACTCTGGTTCTGACCTATCTGGAAAACCCTGTTGTCCCCACCTTCAACATATTCTGAATCCAGCCTCTTCGTTTCATCGGCTTGGCAACCACCCTGGTCTGGCCACCACATCATTAGTCTCTATGCTCCTGTCTGTTCTCATCATGGCAACCAGAGGGATCTGGTTAAAACTCAAGTCAGCTCATGTCCCTCCTCTGCTCAGCACCCTCCCAGGGTTCACACCTCACTCCCTCCCGTATTTACACAGCCCTGTATGATGTGCCACTCACTCCTTGCTCTCTCTGATCTTGATTTCTATGACTTCCTCTCTCACTCCGCCCCAGCCACCCAGGAATGTGCCCCAAACACTCCAGTCAGGCTTCCTCCTCAGGGCCTTTGCACTGGCTGTTCCCTCTGCCTAGAATGCTTTTCCCTAGACAGCCACCTGGCTCCTTCCCTCACTTTTTCAGGTCTCTCTACTCAAATGTCACCTTCTCCAAGAAGCCTTCCCTGACACCCTGTATACAGTAGTAACCGCCTGCACCACCTTTCCCTTGCATCCTGCTTTACTGCCCACTGTCTGACACATCGTATATTTTCTTGTTATGCATTTTTCCTTCTTATGTATTGGTTTGTTCCAGGATGTGGGACAGTGTCCAACACATAGTAGGTGCTCAATAAATTTTGTTGAATGAGTGACCTGAAAGGGTAGCCCAAGATGCGTTCCAAGAGTATCTGAGGCAGAGGGAACCAAGTGTGGAAAGGTTTAGAGGTAACAGGCACTAATGTGTTGAGGATCTGTGAATACTTCAGTACAGCAGGAGAGTGGGGGGCTTGGGGGCTGGAGGAGGGGAGAAGGGAAAGCAAGAGAGGCCTCAGAAGCCAGACCAAGGAGGCCAGACCTTATCGTGAGGGTGATAGGGACACGATCAAATCTTACGTTTCAGGCAATGATTTGGCTGCCGTACTGTGGACTGGCAGGCAAGACATGAGGGGCAGGAACCTGGTAAGCATGAGCCGTGGCAGGGCAGCTGAGTACTAGGAACAAGGTCACTGCGCTGTCCAAAACAGTAGCCACCAGCCACGTGTGGTTATGGAGCCCTTGAAATGTGCTGGTCAGAATTGAGGTGTACTTTAAGTGTAAAATACACACTGGATTTCCAAGTCTTGGCACGAGAAAAAAGAATACACAATAGCTCCTTAATAACTTTTGTACTGATCACCTGTTAAAAAGATAATATTTGAATATAGTTGGGTTAAACTATATTATTAAAATTAGTTTCACCTGCTTCTTTTTGCTATTTTTAATGATGCTACTGGAAAAAATTTTTTTAATTTTGTACACAGAGCTCACAATATATTTCTATTGGACACTGTCGATTTAGAGGGTAGAATGGACAGGGCTTGGTGGCTATGGACTGTGCAGGTGAGGGAGACCTTTGGTCTAATTGCAAGTCTCCTCTCCCCTCCAATTGCTCCTTTTTGATGATATCATGCAGGCCAGAGGCATAGAGAATGAGCCACAGAGGAGAGCCAAGAGGGTTAGTTTTCATCGCAACATAAGCACACACACACGTCATATCTTCACAGTAAAAACTACCTAGAAATGAAATAGGTTGACAGAATAGGCAATGAGACCTCCATCCCTGGAAGAAGAAACTTGAGAACCACCATTAAACGAGGGAAAGGAAGTTGAACTAATTAGCTATTCTCAAAGTGTGGGTCCTGGACCAGCAGTATCAGCATCACCTGGAAACTAGAAATGCAAATTCTCGAGTCCCACCCTAGTCCTAATGAATCAGAAACTCTGGAGGTGGGACCGCAATTTGTATTTTAACAGCCCCCCCACCCCCACCCCGTGGTGATGCTATGCTTGTTCATGTTTAAGAACCACGGGTCTAAATAATAATACTTCCTACCACTTAAAGGTTTCAGTGACGGGCACATAGTGCTCATAAGAGCCAGTCATGACCTTGTGTTTGCCTCCTTCTGGTCCCAGGTTAGGGTACTTCCCCTCTCTGAGCAAATAGGAGTTCACCTCCTGCAGCATCTGGCACAGGGTGGAGGCACAATCTCAGGGCATTTCCTACCTCTCTGCCATGGGCGGATCTCCAGGGCCCCGACAGAGCTGCCAGAGGCGCAAGGCAGGTCCAGCTCAGCTCCATCCTGAGGTGACCTCACTGCCCTGCATGTGTATGTGTATGTGGGGGGGGGGGGTTGATTCATGGGGCAAAACCCCACCATCCTGTGGCCACAGCTGACAGCCCCAGGGAGCCAGCTCAGCAGCTGAGTGTGGCATCTGGCTTCCCTGCATTCTAGAACTGACAGCCAGGGGGGCCCCCCGACTCAGCAGGCATGTGAATTCTGGAGGCAACAGTTACACAGCTTGGCCTCAGTCTCCACATCCATAAAAATGGGGAGACAGCAGTCCCAATCCATGGTGAGATTATTTGTATGAAGTACTCAGGGCAGTGCCTGGACACAGTCGGCCCTCCCCAGGCCTTGACACTCTTGTGATGAGGCCTGGGATCCCTCAGGCTGATGGGAACTCCCCAGAGACTTCTTGGGTCTGAGAATGATACCCTGTGGGTATAGAGGGCAAAGAATGTGCCCCTACTATGAGCACCCTGGAACCTGGTTCTTGACATGAGTTTTTACTTACTCAGCAAATGGATGCCTCTGAGAGCAGGGCCTGTCTTAACCACATTAAAACATTTATCAAATGAATGCTCTAAATCAGGGACTATCACCCATTTCATGGATGAGAAAAGTGAGAATCAGAGGGGTGAATGATTGCTCAAGGTGATGTAACTGGGATGTGGCTAAGTCAGGACTTGAATCCCGGTTTCCTTGACTTCAAAGGCAGGACTTTTTTCACTCCTCCATGGAGAAACTCCAACCTAACCTCATTTAGAAGCCCCTGTATGTGTCATTTAAATCCATGTTTGAAGAGGTAGCCTCTGGCCTAGATTGGACTCTTTGCCACTCCATATTCTTTGGGAAACAATGGCTGTATCTGATGCAATTTGAGATGGAGTTTAAAATATTCCTAAATCTAGCTTAAGCCTGACTCACCCTGGGCCTCTGGATCTCAGTGGTTTCAACTGTTGGTTCTAAGGAAAACCTCTGCAGCTGAAGGCAGAAGTTGGACCTGGTCATCCTGAAAGTCCTCTGACTCTCAGATGCCAGTGTCTCAATGCCTCTTCTAAAGAACAAGGACTAAAGTTAAATTTTTTTTAAAAAGGGGGGGTGGCGGGGAAAAGGTCAACCCTAGCTCATTCTGACAAATGCAAAATGAGGGTTCAGACTCAATTTAAGTGGCTTTCAAACTTCCTTTTTCTTTTTTTAAGCAGGAAGATCCTTTTAACAAATAAAATTTAAGACGTTCTAGTAGATCAGAATGGACTTCTTTCTAGTTCAAGTGGGGATCTTGGGGCTATTGATGGAAGCACCTGCTCAGCATCACCTTGCAGGCAGCCACTGGACTGCCCACTGAGAACCCAAAGGCTCCAGGGAACCCAGTTTGACAACCACTGGAGGGCAGCAACGCAAACTATCCCTGGAAATCTCTTTGAGGGGGACAAATAGGTCCAGAAAATATTCCCTTTGGTTTCTAGGGGAAACTACCTCTGCTTGGCCACATTTTCTTAAAATTAAACTTTTTGAGATAATTATTTGAGATCACCACATGCAGTTTTAAGAAAGAACACAGAGACCCCCATGTACTCTTTCCCAAGCTTCACCCAATGGGAACATCTTGAAAAACTATAGTACAATTTCCCAACCACGATATTGACGCTGATACCATCAAAATACGGAACATTTCCATCACCACAAGGACCCCTCATGCTGCCCTTTTATAGCCACACCCACTTTCCTTCTCACTCCTCCCCTCCCTGATCCCCGGCAACCACTAATCTCTTCTCTATTTCTATAATTTTATTTCAAGAAAGTTATAGAAAAGGAACCATACCGTTTGTAACCTTTTGCGATTGGCTTTTTTCACTCAGCGTTAATTCTCTGTAGATTCATCCAGGTTGTTGTATCAGCAGCTTGTTCCTTCTCATTGCTGAGTAATACTCCATGGTATACAGGTAGGGCCCACCCCACCCAGGGCTGCTGGACCCGGTACAGAGGTTAACAGGGAACCTGGCCTCATCTTGAGGGCCTACTGTGAGCTAGCTTGAGTCCAGCACACAGCGGGAGGTTTTAAGAAGGGGTAGGATGCGTTCCTGTGTCCATGCCCCTTATAGCCCATCCAGGAAGCAAAACATGTGAAGTGCCACAGTTGTGGAATTCAGAGCCATGAATTTCGTGAACACGCTTCTAACAAAGTAATTGCCAACAGACATCTTTGACACGATCTGGGAAACCTGAATATGGACTAAATATTAGATTATTTATGGGTTTTTGTTATTTTTGTTAGGTGTGACGTTGGCACAGCAGTTCTGTAAAAATACCATCTGTTGGCATGGCAGGCTGAAGCGATTACTAGTGACAGGACATTGCGTTTGGTATTTGCTTTAAGTACTCCAGCCTCGGGAAAAATGGGGGAGGGGGAGAGAGGAAGCACGACTGACCAACATTGACAGTAGCGGAAGCTGGGTGATTCGTACGTTGGAATTCATTATATTGTTCTTCCTACTTCTGTGTACGTTAGGATATTTCCATTTAAAAAAGGTCTTGGAGCATGCTGTGTTACTGGACTTACATTCCACATCTGGAGAGAGGCGGTCTTGTCCTACCATAGTGTCTGGACTGTGGTTTCCATTGCTTTGCTTGAAGCCAGTATTTAGCGACCAGACACCAGGAGACTCCTGGCTGCAACTGCTGTTGTGGAATCTCCCACTTGGGATTGTATCAGCCTTGGTCATCCCATTCTAGTGCTGTCTGGTTTGCAAGTATAGTTCTGCTCTTGAGGAGGTGTCACGAATCTCTGTAAATAAATGTGTGAGTTGTTAACCTTTATGATGAATAGAAAGACTGGAAGGAAGAGAGGGAGGTAGAAAAGAAGAAGGGAGGAAGGAAGTAGGGAGGGAGGGAGATTTTTTAAAAGGCTCTTGCGAGCATCTTGAGATGCAAGACCCAAATGTTTGAAACGGGCTCACCTGTGCTGGAAGGACCCAGAGCCTTCAGCCTGGGAATTCTCCTAAGAGCTCGGGCAGTGACTCACCTGTGAGCGATGTCTGAGTAGACTCAAGCCTGGGCAGATGTCACAGGACACATCTGTCCTGTAGGCGTGAGGGGCAGACCCAGGGCACCTGATGATGGAGCCTGAGGTTGTGAGTATATAGGCATTCGTGTCTGGAATGCTGGCCCGGTTCTCTGCCTGGAGGATGTACTGCTCCTCAAGGCCTGGCTCACACGTCCCATCCCTCTCCTCTGTGTCCCCACAATCCTTCCCTCGACCATCATACATCAGCATATGTCTCCCCTACAAGGTGTAACGATAATAAAAACAACCAATAGCTACCATTCGCTGCAGGTTTGCCATGTGCCAGGAATTCTGCCAAGAGCTTTGCCTTATTGGGTGGGTGCTATTATTTCCATTTTATAGACGTGGAAACTGAGGCTCAGAGGGACTGAGTCACTTGCCCGAGGCCCCACAGCTAGAGGTGACTCAAATTCAGCTCTGTCTTCTCACTAAGTAGTTGTTCTTAACCACATCCCTGATCAGCTTTCCTCTATACCCCGCTGTGCTTAGCACACGGCCTGGATCTTTGGTAAGTGCTGTCAGGAATACTCACTGCTTGGATCCTTGGCTCCCCCCACAGGCTGGGGGGCTGTCACCCTCTCCCAGCAACCTGCCTGCCTCGTTCACTCCTAAAAGATGTGATAGAACAAGAGTTCAAACTTGTTTGCTTCAAGCCACAAAAATCTTTCTCCATCCCAGAAAGAAGTGGTTTAGTATTATGAATAGCCCTCAAGTGGTTCAGTATTTTAAATAGCTGGGAGACCCCAATTTGAGTGCTGGCTCTAGCTGTGTGACCTCAGCCAAATCACTTAACCTCTCTGAGTCTCAACTTCTTCATAGGTCAAATGGAGAAATCACCTGCCCCACAGAGACAGCACCTGAGAGTACTAAGCAAGTGTTCCTTTTTTAGTTCTCCAGGAGGAGGCCAAAGGATTCCTTTAGTGCCCCTCTGAGGTGGACTGGCATCTCACAACTTGGAATACCAGGAGATGGGCAGAAGCCCCTGCTGAGGTCCAGACAGAAGAAGTGGGACCCAGAGGGAGCAGCCCAGCCTCTCACACGGCCGAGTGAGATGACTCCTGGGGCAGGGGCTGTTTCTGGGGGGGAAGGGAGTGGTTCTGCTGCCGGGGCCTTCTCCTCAGGCAACACCTCAAGCCCTGGCCATGTACGAGTGGGGAGAAGCATTTGCCAATAAATTCCATCTTCAGACCCCTGTGGGGCACCTCCTGGGGGGAGGGTCCAGGAATGAACCAGTCCTGCCCCCCATGCTAGGGGTATAGCGGGCACATGGCCACCAGAATAAAGACTACATTTCCCAGTGCCCTAATACCTATGGGTGGCCAATGGGTTGTAAGTGAAGTATCAGCTTCTGAGAACTTTCCTTAAAACACATCTGGCAAATTGCCCCTTTTCTCTTCTCCTCAATCCAACTAGATGGAACGTCGGTGTGTGACAGGAGTCACAGTAGCAATATTTGACTATAAGATGATCTTGGGCAGTTTAGTTATAGTGAGAGGAGGAATCTAAACAGCAACAGGATAAGTCAGAAAACAAAGAACAATGTCTTCAAAGTGCTGAAAGAAAACATCAACTTAAAATCCTAAACCCACCTAAATATTTAAGAGCAAAGGCTTAATAAAGACAATTGTCAGGCAAAAAACTGACAAAGTTTATCATTCCCAGATTCTTGCTCAAAGAACTTTCCTCATTCCCTAGATGAGGAAAAAAGAAATTGAATATGGAAGTAAAGAATCAAAGAAGGAATTGCTGGGCTTCCCTGGTGGCGCAGTGGTTGAGAGTCCGCCTACCGGTGCAGGGGACGCGGGTTCATGCCCCGGTCCGGGAGGATCCCACATGCTGCGGAGCGGCTGGGCCTGTGAGCCATGGCCGCTGAGCCTGCACGCCCGAAGCCTGTGCTCCGCGACAGGAGAGGCCATGGCAGTGAGAGGCCCGCGTACCGCAAAAAAAGAGAAGGAATTGTTAGCAAAGAAATTGGTAAACATAGGTAAATCTAAGTAAGTGCTCTCTAAAATAATAATAAACAACTTGAGATGTATAAACAAAAGGTAGAATCCAAATTCATATTAAACAATAATATATATCAGACTGGAATTATTAGAGTTAAAGCATTTTAAGATCCTCATATTATTCAGGAGGAGGGTAGAGGTATTGATTAACTTACAAATTAAATTAAGTTATAAATGATTTAAATTACAAGTTTAAATTGTTTTTAATAAAAATTTAAATCTAATTTTTAAAAATTAATTTGTTGGGCTTCCCTGGTGGCGCAGTGGTTGAGTCCGCCTGCTGACGCAGGGGACGCGGGTTCGTGCCCCGGTCCGGGAGGATCCCACGTGCCGCGGAGCGGCTAGGCCCGTGAGCCATGGCCGCTGAGCCTGCGCGTCCGGAGCCTGTTTTCCGCAACGGGAGAGGCCACAACGGTGAGAGGCCCGCGTACCGCCAAAAAATAAATAAATAAAATAAATAATCAAGTTGTACTCTTAGGATTTTTGCACTTTGATGTATGTATGGTAGATTTCAATTAAAAAAATTTTTTTAAACCTTTAAAAAAAAAGAATATAAGTGAGGATAAAAGTCGACCAACCATATCAGTAATCACGACGAATATAAATGGAGCAGAGTTGCCACTTCAACAAATTGGACTTAAAATATTTAATCTAGCCATCTCAGCTCGCTGTAGCAAAGGTAAATTATTTTAAACTTCTAATTTTGATACAAATTATCAACTCAAATAAAGTGGCAGAAATAATACATAGAGTCCCATGTACCCTTCACCCAGGTTCTCCCAATGGTGACATCTTATATAACTGTACTACAATATCAAAGCCAGGAAATTGACACTGATACAGTACCATTAACTAGACTATCAGCCTTACTCCATTTTCACCATTTTTTATATGCATTCATTTGTATGCACAGTTTCTATGCATTTTAGCTCATGTATAGATTCATATAACCACCACCATCATCAAGATACAGAGCTGATACACCACCACAAGGAAATTACTTTGTGCTATAAACCTTTATATTTGTGGACATTTTAATAAATGATGCTGAGGCAACTGGGTAACCATTTGGAAAAAGTAAAATTAGATCCATATCTCCTACCATACAGAATAACATATTTTTTAATTGCATGGCAAAAATCATCGTAAAGTCAAAGACAACTGACAAACTGGAATAAAACGTTTGCAAAATATACCATATATAAATATACCACATATAAAGAAGACTTCACGATTGACAGGACTTCCAGTTTTAACACCAACACACAAAGAGCTTGGAAGCCATCATTCCCATCCTTGCAACAAGAAAAGGCTGAACAAACTGAAAATCAACAACTTTTCTTAGACCCAACTGAGAAGTGAGGTCGAAGGGCAAACACCACCCCAAAATTTAAAGAGGCAGGAGAATCTCGAAAGTTACAGCTGAGATCTGCTTCCCTATAGCAAAAGCCACTGGAGCCATAAGCTGGTAGGAACACTTTTACGGCAATTTTGACAAACTGAGGGAGGCTGACTGGGAACTAGCGGGAGAGTGAGAAACTCCTGCGGCCACAGCCTTAAGGGAGCCCCCCACACTTTTGTGGGTTTTACCTCCAGGCACCTCACTAAGTTCTCATAATGAAGAGAGCTCCCCTCTGAGTTCTGAGAAGGGGAGGCAAAGAGTAACCTCTGCAAAATACACCCAGAGTGTTCTCCATAACAAAGGCCTACTCTCCAGGAAAAAAGTCTTTACAAATCCTTATCCCACCTGTTTTTGGTGATTATAAATAAAGCTGCTATGAACATTTATGTACAAGTATTAGTGTGAATATATGCTTTCATTTTTCTTGGATAAATACCTGAGTGTAATTGCTGGGTCATATGATAAGCATACTTTATAAGAAACTGCCAAACTGTTTTCTAGAGTGGCTGTGTCATTATTTATTCTATTTCTATAACATACCCAAATCTGTCCACTTCTTCCCACCTTCACCACTACTCCCCTCATGCAGCCCCCATCACACTTGACTGCACGACTGACTGCTCAGCAGTCACAGGGGTCTTTCCAAAACACCAATCATGTCACCTCCTTGCTTAATGCCCTCCAGTGGCTCCCTAGAGATATGACATAAAATCCTAACTAACTCCTCAGCTTGGCCTGAAAGGCTGCAAACGATCTGGTTCCTGCCCACCTCTCTGACCTCACTTCCTCCTATACTTGTTCCCACCTCAGGACCTTTGCACTTGCTGTTCTCTCTGTCTGAGGAGCTCTTCCTGCAAAACTTTGCCCAGCTGCCTCCTTTCGTCTGTTCAGGTCTTAGCCCAAATGTCTCTTCCTCAAAAAAGGCCCTCCCTGAGTAACATGGCTAAAGTTGCCCCTCCACACCCAGGCACTCTCTATGCCCTCACCCTCTTTTGTTTTCTGTATAGCTCTTATTTTCCTTATCTAATCGCTTACTTCCTTAATGCTCACATCCTCCATTAGAATGTATGGTCCCCAAGGGGCAGAGGCTGTGTGTGTCTCGTCCCCTGCTGTGTCCCTACTGTCCAGATATGCACTGTCCACTATGGTAGCCACTAGCTGTAGGTGGCTCTTTAAAGTTAATTAAAAGTAAATAGAAATATGTATTCCATTCCTCAATCATACTAAGTCACATTTAATTTAAGCCACATTTCAAGTGCTCCATAGCCACATGTGACTGATGGCCACCATAATGGACAGGGCAGATGTATAAACTCTCCAACACTGCAGAAAGTTCTGTTGGACAGTGCTACTCTAGAGCCCAGGAACCCATAATAACTGGTACCCAAGAAGTGTGTTATAAAATAAAGATTAATTTTATCCCTATCTTATGGGTGAGAAGAACATAGCTCAGAGAGCTTGTGTCATTACCCCAAGTCCACACAGCCAGGAAGCAGCCTGGCAGAGATTTGAACCCAGGGTTGTCTTGCACATGCGACTCACTTTCCCAAGAGCCAGCAGCCTCCTGGCTGTTTGGAGAAGTTCTGCCACTCTCCTCGTCCTCCTACAGATTCTCCCACCCTGAGCTTGTACATACCTGGGGAGAAACTGTGCACAGCTTCATTCTGGGTAAGAACTGTTGCCCAGTCTGGGGTGAGTCCTGATTCCATCCCAGATTCACTGGCCATGTGACCTGCAGCAAGTCCCTTTGCCTCTCTGGGCCTCAGCTGTGTAGCTATAAAATGAGGAAACTGGCCGTGATGTCCTGAGGGTTGGAGGTGGCAGGCAGGAGGCCTGGGGCGATAGGGTCCACTCCATATCCTGTCTGGCTTTGGGGTGGACCGCATGCGGAGCAGGGTGGGGGTGGAAGTGCTTTGGTTGGCTTGACCTACAATAGCAGCTCCTGTTCCTTGAATGCCTACAGATGAGAAAGCTGAGGCTTAGAGAGGTCAAGTAACTTGGCTAAGGCCTCACAGCAGCAGAACTGACGGAGGTGGGGTTCGAACCTGAGACTCTCTGTTACCATGCCTGTGTCTCGCGAGCAGGGTTGAGGCCCACAGGAATCATAGAGAGAGGCTGTCCGGTGATAGGTGGTGAGCTTCACGTCTGTGGGAGTGTGCAAGCCGGTGATGGGCCGTCTGCAGGGCTGGCGCCGGGCCGAGACCACAGAGCTA
>NW_020174421.1:1120210-1120456 GCF_003031525.2 Neophocaena asiaeorientalis asiaeorientalis | reverse complement strand
TAGCTGAGCGCAGCCCGCGTGCGGCGGGGGAGGGGGCCGCGCCGCGCCGCCATATTCCTTCCCGTCGGCGGCCCCGCGGCGCAGACACCATGAGCACCGCCGCCTTCCACATCTCCAGCCTCCTGGAGAAGATGACGTCCAGCGACAAGGACTTCAGGTGCGCCCGCTGCCCGGTCCCCGCCTCTCCGCCCCTCCGCCCCGCCCTGAACCCCCGGCCTTGCCCTCCCGGAGCGCCGGCCCTCCCCC
>NW_020174421.1:1109113-1120165 GCF_003031525.2 Neophocaena asiaeorientalis asiaeorientalis | reverse complement strand
GGGCTCCCCTCCTGCCCCTGAGACGCCCCCTCCCCGCCTCTGCGCCCGGCGGAAGCTCGGGCTGAGTTCAACGCGGATTGCTTGCCCTGTCCTCTCCGGGACTCCAGCCCAGCTGCGTCTCCCACCGTGCAAACTTCAGCCCCTGCCTGCCGTCCCGCGTCTGAACCGCAGCTTGCCCCTCTACACGCTTCCTCTGCCTCTCCTCTCTCCACTTATGCCCAGCCCGCATCTCTCCCCGCATTTGATGGGCCCTGGCTCTCCTCTTCAACCCCCACTGAAGCCCTCGGCCTCTCCTTGGGGATCCCAGCGCCTGCCTCTTCTTCTCCGCATTGAAACTCGCGCCCCTCCCAGGACTACAAACCCCAGGGCTGACTTTTTCACTCGTACCCTCAGCTCTGCTCTCTTCTCAACATCACCCCGCGCCTCCTCCCCGCACTTCATAGGGGCACCCTTTCCCCGCCTCCCTGGTTTGCTCTGACACCACCTGAGGGAGGGGGCTGGGCTGAGTGGCTTAGCAGACAGAGGTAGGTGATGGTTCTGGTGGGGGCTTATAGGTTTTGTGGGCCACTCCCTTTCTGGCCCAGTCCCCTCTTCCTCAGGGGAGACTGAGGCCCAGAGAGGGAAAAGGACTGGTCCATAATCACACAGCCAGTTCTGTGCTTTCAGGAGTCCTTTTTTATTTTACAGGTAAGGAGAGTGAGGCTCAGAGGCGAGAAGGGCCCAGGTGCAGTCACAAAGCTAGGAAGTGGAGAATCGAGGTGCATAGCCAGGTCAGTCTAACACAGAGGATGAGATCTCAGCAAGGCCCCCTGACAGCTAAGGATACCCAGGCCCTGCCCTCCTGGTCTGACCCCTGCCTTCGGCAGTTTATTCCTCAGCACCGCTCAAGAGGCCTTGCTTTAGTAGAGCCTCTGAGCCAGAGTCCTGGGTTCAGATCCTGCCTCCGGCCACTTACTGGTTGTGTGACTGTGGATAAGCTGCTTAACCCCTCTGAGCCTCAGCTTCTGTTTCTGTGAAATGAGGATAATAACAGAACCCACCTAGAGGGTTGGTGTGAAGATGAAATGAGTTAATACATGCGGGATGCTTAGATTAGTGTCTGGCACCAGGTAAGCGCTTAATAGATTGACACTGTTGTGATTTTGGGCACATCAGAAATCTGCCAGTCCCCTCCCCTGTCCGGGCCTTTACCTGGAAGTTCTTTGTCTGCCCCGTCATTTCCCCCCTTCACCAGGCTAGCTGCTACTCAGGTGTCACCTCTTTGGGATGCCTCCTGATACCCAGGCAGGGTTAGGCACCTCCCCCGGCCCATATTTCTGCTGCATAACTTTTTAAGCCTGGGAGACCCAGAGCTCCTGGACCTCTGGACTGTGCAGTCTCCTTTTGTGTCCAGAGCATGTTCTGGGTACACAGGCGGTGCTCAGTGAATGTTTTCTGTGTCCCAGGCTCCCTGCTGTCCAGTGTAATCTCATTCAGTCTTCCTGTCTGCCTGGGTGGTAGTGATTGTTCTTCCTGTTCTCCAGAGGCTTGGAGAGGTGAAGTGACTTGCCCAAGGTCACACAGCCGGCCAGTCGCCGAGGGGATTTGCACCACTGTCTAGGCCCTCAGGTCCAGGCTCCAGGAGAGGGAATTGGCCCTGCCAACTGGAGCCTGAGAAGCGCTTCCAGTCTGCTCTGCCAGCGGCCCTGAGAACACTTAAAACCACCCCAAGCATATGAGGATGATATCTATTTTTAAAGTCCAAATACCAGGGGGCCTGACCAGCTGTCCAGGCACCCATGTGGCCGAGTATTTCAGTTGAGTCGCCTCTAGGGTTTCTCTGGAATGAAACTGAGACTGTGTCCTCTAACTCCTGGAGGCCGGACGGTGACTGCAAGTGGGGGTCCCAGGCAGGTGGAGGAAGCCTTCGATCCCTGTTGTCCTGGGCCCCCACTCTGTGGGCAGGCGGCTGCTCTACTCCCACTCAGACTTCAACAGTGAAATGGGTAAATTGAGGGGTCTTGCATGAATTCCTACATCATTTATTGAAAACATAGTAGTATTGGTTGAGGAGCCAGGAGACCTGACTGGTGTGCTTCTTTTCCCAACTTGCTGTGTGATACTGGGTGGTTCATGCAACCTCTCTGAGCCTAGCTGCCTCATCTGCCTCATGCCAAAAGCTGCTTGTCCTATTAAAACCTTCCAAAGGTGTTACGAAGTGGGGCAAAGAAAATTCCCATTTTATAAATGGAAAAATTGAGGCTGAGAGAGGAGTCAGTTGTTCAAGGTCACCCAGGTGATAAGTGTATGGCCAGTATATTTACTTAAAGCCAAACTTCGGTGCCCACACTCTTATCTACCAAATGATACCCTTTCCTGTATATGCCCCCTTTACGACCGCCACACACATATACACGCATATGTGAGAGCTGTGTTTGCAGGAACTCTGGGGTGTCAGAAGTGCTGGGGAGTATTTCAGAAGGATTAGTTTCTGAGTTTGGATTTCCACACAGCTGGTTGGCTCTGAGCCCTGTTAGGGGCTGGTCCTAACCCTCCTCCCCCTTCTGCCCTTACCCTGCCCCCTCAGGGCCTCTTTGGACCTGTTGTTTGCTGGGCCTGGAGTCCCAGAGATGAACTGACAGGCCTCTGTGAGTTCACAGTTCAACAGGGGGACACTGGTGACCAAGCTTGCAGTGCAGTGTGAGAGATGCTGTAATGGAGGGGTGCAGAGTATCTGAGAGGGTCCTATCCAGGGGGACCAAGTGTGCTTAGAGATTGTGGGTGGAGGATAGGGCAGGGTGATGAGAGGAGTCTTCCCTGAGACTAGGACATTTGAGCTGGGCCCTTGACAGGTGAATGGGAGTTCAATAGGTGGAGAAGAAAGAGAGAGACAGGAGGCCCATCTTGAGCAAAGGAGTCCATCCCTTGGGTTGCCAGGCTGAGCTGGGTCTCCATGGACTGCAGCAGAAACTCAGCTTCAAGGCCCTGCCTGCCTTCTCTGAACATCCCTTCAGCTGGACAGACTTAGGAGTGCATGTGGCTACCCCTGGCCTTGTCCTGGCTCAGATCCAAACCTCATCCTTCATCTTACCTTGGCTGCTAGTCTTGAGGTGGCCAGGCCCACAGGTGGGCATGGTCAGCCCTGCCACCCCCTCCTTGCCTCCAGCCCAGCCTCCTTTCTTCTCTCGGGCTTGAGGCTTATCCCAGCTGTTAAAAATAAACAGCTATGACACCGACAAGTGCCCTCCTGCCTAAGGGGCCCTAGGGGCCACTGTGACATCCAGCAGCAGGTCTGAGCCTGCAGAGATGAGGCTGGAATCCCACTGTGACCGATTTTGCCATAGCAGGCTTGGTGGGGCAGGGGGAGCGGGTTCTTGGTTGACTTGCTCAAGCTAGAAAGCAAGGCTGGTGTGAAGAGGCCTGGTTGGGGAGCAAAAGCTGGACGCTTTCTTTGGGGCCGCCACTCTCTGATGCGGACTTCACAGCATCTCTCCTCTCTGCTGTCAAGTGCCTGCAGGAGCCAGTAAACGGCTGCAGTGGGCCTGGGGAGAACCTGCTGACCTGGGGAGTGTGCATCTACCTACAGAGGGCAGCCGCCACTGCCTCGAGCCAGTTATAGTCACCAGAGACTGTTGGCCCAGCTGTATTCAAATATTCTGTTTTCAAGAGAATCTGGAGTCTCGCGACTCCAGACTTCTAATTTTTAAATGTCAATAAATAATTCAAATTTTCGAAGAACATTTGCTAGGTGGACACAGCCGAGGGCTGCCAGTTTAAGACTGCTCTCCCCTCCTGATCTTGGCAGGAATGGTGCTCCACGTTGCTACGGCAGCCCCAGCTCTCCGTGACCTTCCAGCTCAGACTCCACTGCAATTTCAAATGCCGGGGACAGGGCATCCGGCCACACGGATCTGCCCAGCTGTGAGTGGGTGGTCCTTGACGCTGATGCCCACCCTGGGTCTGCAAGCTGTGGCTGGGGACTGCTCAGCCATTGCCATCTATGTCTAAGATATGCCTGTTGCCTGTCAGCCTGGCCTGGGGCGTTAGTTCTCAGAGTGTGGTCCCCGCCCCTCAGCCTTATCTGGGAACTTGTTAGAAATGCATAATTTGGGGCCCCAGCTCAGACTTTCTGATTCAGAAACCCTGGGGCCCAGCAGCGTTTGGCAAGCCCTGCAGGTGATTCTGATGCTGGCTACGGTTTGAGACCCGCTGGTGTGAGGGCAGGGCTGAGTGATTCTTTGAGGTCGGGTGGGCTGGGCGGGGCTAGTCCCCCTCCACCTGTCAGGTAGAGAGGCTTCCTGCTGACACCTGACTCGGTTGCAAGGTTTGTGTTTGACCTTCTAGCCCGAATGAGACGCAAATGACGTGACATTATAATCATGGCGGGACACTTAACTGAGTGCCCACTGTGTGCTAAGCACACCCCATACATTGTCTTCTTTTATCTTCCATACAGCCCCACAAGGCAGGTACCGTTCTCATCCCCACTTTTCAGACAGGTTAAATAAGGCTCAGAGAGGTGAAGTAACTTGCCCAAGTTCACATTTGCATAAATGGCAGAAGCAGGAGCTATGTGCTTTGGAGGTCCTAAGCCTTTAGCTGGGATGCTGTGTATCTGAGTCTGCCACCTTGGGCCAGTCGGTGTCTCACACACGCGTTGCCTCGTGGTAGCCCAACTGTGCCCACAGCCCAGATAATCTATTGCCCTTGACTTCCCCTGACCCTTTGTATCAAGGTCTGCTTCTGGGGAACTCTGAGGTACTGCCCAAATCACCGGGGCCCAGGAGCTGCTCGGCAATCCTCCTCCGTCCTCCCTGCCCAGGTTCATGGCTACCAGTGACCTGATGTCAGAGCTGCAGAAGGACTCCATCCAGCTGGATGAGGACAGCGAACGCAAGGTGGTAAAGATGCTTCTCAGGCTTCTGGAGGACAAGAACGGGGAGGTGCAGAACCTGGCGGTCAAGTGGTGAGTGTCGACCCTGGTGGTGATGGGAGGGTCCCTGACCCTTTGGGGTACAGCCTCTGAGAGAAGAATTGCTGAGCGTCTGTTGGAGCCCCAGTGGAGCTGGACAGTGACTTGGTGTAGGTTCCCCCAGAAGTACACCCTGTGGCAAGGATTCAGGTATAAGTTTACTAGGAAAGAGATCCCAGGAAACTAGGTAGGGGGGGTAGAGAAGTGAGGCAGGGAAGGAAGAAAAGCAATAAAGCATCAAGCAAGTTTCTCCTGTGGGTGAGTGGAGCTTACCCCTGCTGGGGATCCCTGGCACACAGTGTAGGACATGCACCTTGGAGTGTTCCCACCTGCCAGCTTTCCTTGGTTGAGGGCTGCTCCTGGGGTAGGTGGAGCGTTATGCATTCCTTGGCATCTCCAGCCAGGGAAAGCCCTCAGGCACAGATGCAGGTGTTGGCAGCTGAAAGGTCAGGCTGGCATGCACAGGAGTGGTGGGGGTGAAAGAACGCGGCGGGGGTGGGCGCGTTTGCCATAGGCATCATGAGGTGTCGTTCTGAGACCTTTGCCAGTTACCCCCAGAGCTG
The DNA here is from genome assembly GCF_003031525.2 of Neophocaena asiaeorientalis asiaeorientalis. Taxonomy (NCBI): domain Eukaryota; kingdom Metazoa; phylum Chordata; class Mammalia; order Artiodactyla; family Phocoenidae; genus Neophocaena; species Neophocaena asiaeorientalis. The sequence goes on along the minus strand of NW_020174421.1, from coordinate 1,114,651 downwards.
AAAAAGCAAGGTGGGGTATGTGCAGGGCATGTGTGTGTGTGACGGGGTAAGCCGGGGACTGAGGAATGGCGGGGGTCAACAGAATTGGGGCACTGCCTCTCCAACAGTACTCTGTGGGCTGGATCCAGGTGTTCTGGGTGGGTAGTGAATTTCAGCTTGATCCCAAGAGCACAGGAATTCAGTAAAGAGTTTCATGCAGGAACAAGACGTGCTCAGCTTTGTGGTCCGGGAGCATCCCTCTAACGGTGGAATTGAGATCAGGTGGACTGGTTTCCTACTAGCAGAAGCAAAACCCCTTTTTATAACACGCGGTCTGAAATACTCTTTTCTTATCACGAAATGAAATTCATGCATAATAGAATCTGCCTTTACACATGATTACAAAACAGTTTATATAATGCCTTAAACCGGAGCATAAAGGACAAATAGGAGGAACGTTGTTGATGGTAAAATAGTATGTGTTTCACTGTGTAAGTGCTCAGGCACGTTGACGGTAGACGTATCATGAAATCGTGAGAGGCCTGCACCTGAGGTAGGCTCGCCAAGGCAGGAAGCAGGTGGAGACAGGTGTGGACGTTGGGGACTCAGCACAGGCAGCATTGATCTTACGAGATTTTCTGAAATGGTGACCGTGTCCCGGTAAAGTTTCCCAGGACAATAAAGTACAGTCTTCCTTCGAGTTACCTGATAACTACATTTTGGGAAATTTTAGAGTATATTAAAATATTAATATTTTAATATATTAAAATAGTGCAGAAAAGTACTTTGTGTTTATATGTAAAATGAAATTAGGTTTTGGACTCAGATAATTATAGAAAGGCTTTTTACCTGTGTGAATGCCCAGTGGGATGTTAGAAACTCCAGCAGGACATGGAACATGGTTTTGCAATATTGTCTTTCTATCATCCCGGACCTCCCCAACCCAAACCCCCCCTCCCCCATCCCCTCAATAAAAGGCAGAAGTGCCGTCTCATTAGTTGTGATGAACATAACTAATAGAAGCCCCCCCCACCCAGTAAATATCCAAAACGCCCCTCAGGGCAGAATCACCCCTACTGAGAACCAGTGCTATAGAAGGTAGAGTGGAAAGACCTGTGATTACTTAGAGGAAGAGGTCAAGAGTTTGCAAAGTGGTGTGCACTGCGGCCACCTGGGACCCTTGTTTAAACTGTGTGCTCCCCACCCAGGGATTCTAATTCAGGAGTGGGCTGGGGCGGGCAGGTGAGGATGTAGTGCCCGGGAATCTGCATTCTAATGCACACTGTCATCTGAGAACCACTCTTAGGTCAGAGGTTCTCAGCCTTGACTGCATGTTAGAATCACCTGGGGAATTAAAAAAAAAAAATCCCCAGCTCCAGGCCACACCTGAAGCCAACTAACTGAGACACTCTGGGGCTGGCACCTGGGTAACCATTTCTTAAAAGGTCCCAGGTGATGGCAATGCCCAGTGAAGGCTGAGAAGCAGTGTGGTGCAGTTTTTAAACGTTCACGTGCGTTCGAATCGCCTGGGGGTCCGGTAGCTGTCGGGTAGGACCTGAGCTGCTGCATCTCTGCGTCTCCAGGTAGTGCTGATCTGTGACCACACTTGGAGAAGCAAGCCTCTAAGGCAGGTTCTCAAAGTGTGGTCCCTGGACCGTCAGCATCTACTGCGAACTTGCTGGAAATGTAAATTCTCAAGCCCCACCTAGACCCCTTAAGTCTGAAAAGCTGGGGTGGGGCCCAACAATCTGTGTTGTATGTGTTTTTTTTTTTTGGTTACGTTGGGTCTTCGTTGCTTCATGTGGGCTTTTTTTCCTAGCTGTGGCGAGCAGGGGCTACTCTTCGTTTGCAGCGCATGAGCTTCTCATTGCAGTAGCTTCTCGTTGTGGAGCGCGGGCTCAGTAGTTGTGGCGCATGGGCTTAGTTGCTCTGCGGCATGTGGGATCTTCCCGGACCAGGGCTCAAACCCGTGTCCCCTGCATTGGCAGGTGGATTCTTAACCATTGTGCCACCAGGGAAGTCCCACAATCTGTTTTAACAAGTCCTGTAGGGGATTCTGATACACGGGCAAGTTTGAGAACCCTACTCTTGGGCATTCCTTGGTTTCCAGTTGAGGTTGCCGGGTTCGATGGTTTGGCCATATACTGAGATGTAAAACCCAAGAGGAGATGCAGGTTTGGGAGGTGCCAGGAATGATGTTGGCATACCCAGACGGTACCTTTCTTTCTGGCAAAATAGGAAGTCCCCTGTTGATCTGGGGCCTTTTCCTCAGCACATGTGGCCCCACAGACATGAGGGGATATAAGGGGCAGCCCAACTCGAGCTGAGCCTGGGCTTTTGGACCTCCTCCCTCCCTCCCTCCATACTCAGCCTGGGTCCTCTGGTGGGCAAAGTGAAGGAGTACCAGGTGGAGACCATCGTGGATGCCCTCTGTGCCAACATGCGGTCAGACAAGGAGCAGCTCCGAGACATCGCTGGCATCGGCCTCAAGACCGTCCTGTCGGAGCTCCCCCCTGCAGCCACAGGTACTCAGGTCTTAGGGACTCGGTGCTATTGCTATTTGTCCTAGTTTATGATTGAAGAAGCTGAGGCTCAGTGAGGTGAAAGGACTTACCCAAGGTCAGCCAGCTAATAAGTGGCAGGGAATTCAGACCCAGATCTGTTAAACTTCATGGCTCTGTTTCAGGGATGCTTTTAGCTGCAAGTAGCGAAGTCTAACTAATGGCAGCTTGAAGAAGTAGGGGATTACTTTTCTCACATAACTCTGAAGGGATCAGCCACTCCATTTTTACAGCCATTCAGAAGCTCATTTAGGACAGGGCTGAAGTCTCTACGCATGTCTCTTGCCCTTTATAAGAAAAGCACGTGTTTCCCTAGAAGACTTTGACCTGTATCTCAATGGCCAGAACATGGTCACCTGGCCTCTCCAAGCAGCAAAGGAGTCTAGGAAAGAAGTGCTTAACTTTTCCCACCTCCCCATTGGAAGGCAAAGGGCAAAGGGGTCAGGTGTGGGGGGAGCCAGCCAGCAGGTCCGCCCTCGGTTCTTTAGCTCCCCAGCTGTCTCCTTTAGTTTGGTCTGACTCTGCGTCAAACCTTGGACCACGCCACCCTTGGCTTCCCTGGTCAGCAGGATTTGAGGGATGTGGGCTCAGGAACACAACCAGAGCAAAGGCCGACCACAGGTGGAGGCCAGCCCTGGGCCTCACCGCACCCACCTTGTGCTCTGTGCAGGCTCTGGCCTGGCCGCCAGTGTGTGCCGGAAGATCACAGGCCAGCTCACCAGTGCCATCGCCCAGCAGGAGGACGTGGCTGTGCAGCTGGAAGCCCTGGACATCCTCTCTGACATGCTGAGCAGGTGCGGGAGGCCACCCTGGGCAAGGAGGACAGGGGGACAGGGAGGGTCTCAAATTCACAGAGCCAGCACTTACTGTACGCCAGTCCCTGTGCCAGGGCTCTTTAATCGTACCAGCAGTGTCCCAGGAGAACTCGTTTGTCAGCATTTTCTGGGCTCTGAGAGGTGATGTGGCCTGTCTGCAGGCACAGTCAATAAATGGCAGAACCTAGGTGTTGAATTCAGGTCTCTCCGTAGCTGGAGCCCACGTGTGTTCATCCTCTCCATCGGCCCTTCTTTCTCTTTTTTTTCTTCTCTTGGATTAGTATAGCTGGGCCTTGGTTTTAAATTGCACTACACATTTTTAAAGTATTCATTCATTCAGCCTCTCAAGATTTGAGCACCTACTGGAAAAATGTCAGGTGCTGGACTAGTTCTGGGAATATGGAGTTGGCTGGGTCTTGGCGGCCCCTAAGGAAAAGCTCACAGGCACATAAACCTGTGAATGGAGTAAGAACAACAATACGGCTAAGAGCAGGGCCCGCAGGAGCTCAGAGGAGGAGCCCTTAACCCAGCTGGGGGGTGGGGAATCTTCCTAGAGAGGGTCCAGCCAGCTGAGCCTTCAAGGGTGGGCAGGACTTGGCCAGGCGTGGGTGAGCATAAGGGGGACCCCGTATGGGGGTCAGAGGGCAAAGACCAGAGAGACATGAGGTCCTGGGGGTTGTGCAAGGCAGTCATGGGGTGTCATGAGGAGGGGCTGGTGTGGAGAGATAAGGGCTGGGAGGGTGGGGCAGTTGACTGAAGATTCTACTGAAAGTGTGAGGGGCTCATGGAGGGGTTCTCGGCAGGCATGAGGAATGCCCTGGGTGTATTTGTGTGTTTTAGACTGATCTTTCTATGTGCAGAGTGCACGGAAGATGGGAGGGGCTTGAATGGGCAGGGAAACTGCTTAGAAGGCTTCTGCAGGCAGGTGAATTCAGGTTGTATTTAGGAGGTGGACTCCACGCTTGGAGTGGATGAGAGGCAAAGACTCAAGGCTGACACCCAGGGGTCTGGCTTTCCTAACTGTGGGCACAGACACAGGGCCACTGGCCGTGTAGGTGCACTCCAGGAGCAGTGTCGGGGTGGGCGTGATGGTTTCCGTTTGGAACATGTTGAATTTGAGGTGCCTGGGAGGTACCCACTCAACCGAAAACTCCATAGGGCAGGACTGAGGGCCAGAGTCTGTCTTGCTCTCCCGAGTTTCCAGCCCAGGCCCTGTCACATAGTAGGTGAACACATAAATAAATGAAACCCAGGAGAGAGGTCTGGGCTGGACAGAGAGATATGGGAGGGTGAGGTCAATGTGTTGGTGTAGAGGGAGAGAAGAAAAGGTTTCAGGACACATGGGACAGGAAAAGCACAGGCCTGGTTTGAAGGTGGGAAAGAAGCTGCTGCAGGGGGCTGCGTTCTATCTGTGCAGAAACCATTCTCTGGTGTTCCCTCTTGCCTTGAGCCCGGAGCTCAGCTTATCTAAAGGGCATTGGGGAGCCACTGAAGGAGTTAGGCAGAGGCACACTTATTTATTTATTTATTTGCGGTACGCGGGCCTCTCACCGTTGTGGCCTCTCCCGCTGCGGAGCACAGGCTCCGGACGCGCAGGCTCAGTGGCCATGGCTCACGGGCCCAGCCGCTCCGCGGCATGTGGGATCTTCCCGGACCGGGGCACGAACCCGTGTCCCCTGCATTGGCAGGTGGACTCTAAACCACTGCGCCACCAGGGAAGCCCGAGGCCCACTTTGGATCACTCTGGCCTCAGTGATGGGGAGGGTGAGGGTCCTTGGGTTGTCATAATGGGGGAGGCGGCCAGGCACCCATGGGGAGAGGGGAAGTGCCTGGCCCAGGCTGCCCGCCGGGGGGGCCTCGCACGACACCCCTTCCTTCCGGCTCCCCAGGCTGGGCGCCCCGCTGGGCGCCTTCCACGCCAGCCTCCTGCAGTGTCTGCTTCCGCAGCTGAGCAGTCCGCGCCTGGCTGTGCGCAAGCGGGCCGTTGGGGCGCTCGGCCATCTGGCGGCCGCCTGCAGCACCGACCTCTTCGTCGAGCTTGCGGACCACCTGCTGGACCGGCTGCCCGGCCCACGCGCGCCCGCGAGCCCCGCGGCGATCCGCACCGTGATCCAGTGCCTGGGCAGCGTTGGCCGCCAGGCAGGCCACCGGCTCGGTAAGGGGGCGGGGCCCCACGTGAGGGG
>NW_020174421.1:1104802-1109103 GCF_003031525.2 Neophocaena asiaeorientalis asiaeorientalis | reverse complement strand
GAGCCGCTTCTGGTTAGGGGGCGTGGTTGAGGTGGGGAGGGTCGGTGGCGGTGCTGAAGCGCCTGAAGAGGAAGAGGGCTCGAGAGGCAGCCAGGTGGGCCCTGAGCTCAACCTGCTTCTGAGCCCTACCCAGAGGCTCGCGAGGGTAATTATAAGTCATGCCTCCAAAGGGATGATGTATGTACGATAAACCGCACTACTTAAAGTGTACAATTCAGTGTGTTTTGACCTTTTCGCGCACTTGTGAAACTACCACCGCAATCAAGATGCACAACATTTCCATCACCCCCAAAAGTTTCCTTGTGCCTCTTTGTAGTCCATCCACCCTCTGCCCCACCCTAGGCAACCACTGACCTGCTTTCTGTCACCAGAGATGAGTTTTGTAGAAATGGAATCCTGCAATCAGTTTTGAATTTATTCTCAAACACCTTGGAGTTAGTTCGGGCTAGAACAGGGCAGTGTAAGTAGAGTGGCCACGGTCTGCCCTCCCTCCCCTCTGGCTCGCTCACTGCAGGGGACCTTAAAAGCACACATGGAGGCCCCAGCCTGCAGTCCGTACTCTGTCCACATCCCCCCAAACAGCAGCCACCCTCGGGAGCATGGACCTGGCCAAGAGAACTGCACAGGACCGGACAGGGTTCAGGGTGGGGAAGGGTACGGCTGGAGAGGAGCTAGGGCAGAACCCGTATAAAGCCCCGGGGGCAGTGGGGGGGGCCCCTCTTGCCTGGTTTGTAAGGGCAGTGCCTGCCTCCCCACTTTCCTTGCCCAGGTCTACAACCTAGCGCAGGAAATAAGGCAAGAACATGAGTGATAGTTTCAACAACAGATGCTACTTACTGAGTGCCTGCTTCGTGCCAGGACCTGGGTGGAGATCTTTATCTGAATCTTACCGTTAACCTTGACAAACTCTCTGGCTGGTAGGCATTGTTATCCCTACTGTGAGGATGAGTGGTCTGAGGTTAAAGAATGTTGCGATGTGCCCAAGGTCCCATAGCTTATAGGGTGCTGAGTCAGGGCTAGAACCCACATCTGCTTGGCTTTGAAGCCTCTGAGTAACTTTGCAGTGGCCAGGAGTGCAGGTGCAGGTACAGGCTGAATGCTGTGGGCTGGGGGAGCCCTGGAGATGGTCTGGCCTCACCTTGCCTTGCCTCAGTTACCCACTTGGCCCTGCAGGGACCCATCTGGACCGACTGGTGCCCCTGGTGGAGGAGTTCTGCAACTTGGATGATGATGAGCTTCGGGAGTCCTGCCTCCAGGCATTCGAGGCCTTCCTGAGGAAGTAGGTGCAACAGGGGTGCTGGAAAACGGGGGCCCTGGGGTTTCTTTGAGAAGTTGGTGGGGATGGTGTGGGGGCAGGATGCTGGCCTCAAAGCAGTCAGGTCTCAGGACTCACCACTGGGCCCCATCCCCAACCCTGTCTTGCCTGGGTCCAGCAGAGCCTCCCGCATCCCACCCCACAGGTGCCCCAAGGAGATGGGCCCCCACGTGCCCAGCGTGACCAGCCTCTGCCTCCAGTACATAAAGCACGACCCCAACTATAACTATGACAGTGACGAGGAAGAGGAGCAGATGGAGACAGAGGACAGTGAGTTCAGTGAGCAGGGTGAGTGGCCAACTTGTCCTTGGGCTGGTGGGTGGAAATGGGTGCAGCCTTCCCGGGAATCCCCTAGCCAAAGACGGGCCACATCTGGTGCCCCCATCCTGATCCCAGCTCTTCCTCAGGCTCCAGCCCTGCCCTTGGAAATCTGGATCCTCTGTGGTACCCACACTCTCTGATTGCACAGATCACAAGATAGTAGTAATTGCTGTTGTTTATTGAGCATCTCCTGATGTCCTCTGTGCTATTTTCTTTTTAAATATTTATTTGTTTATTTTTGGCTGTCAGGTCTTAGTTGCGACACGCGGAATCTTTCATTGTGGCGCTCGGGCTTCTCTCTAGTTGTGGCGCGCGGGCTTAGTTGCCCCACGGCATGTGGGATCTTAGTTCCCCGACCAGGGATCGAATCCACGTCCCCCGCTTTGGAATGTGGATTCTTAACCACTGGACTAGCAGGGAGGTCCCCTGAGTACTCTCTTACTTCATGTTCCTTATAATGACCCTGGGAAACCAGGTATTTATTATCATCCCCATATTTCAGACATAGCCAAAGACGGGCCACATCTGGTGCCCCCATCCTGATCCCAGCTCTTCCTCAGGCTCCAGCCCTGCCCTTGGAAATCTGGATCCTCTGTGGTACCCACACTCTCTGATTGCACAGATCACAAGATAGTAGTAATTGCTGTTGTTTATTGAGCATCTCCTGATGTCCTCTGTGCTATTTTCTTTTTAAATATTTGTTTGTTTATTTTTGGCTGTCAGGTCTTAGTTGCGACACGCGGAATCTTTCATTGTGGCGCTCGGGCTTCTCTCTAGTTGTGGCGCGCGGGCTTAGTTGCCCCACGGCATGTGGGATCTTAGTTCCCCGACCAGGGATCGAATCCACGTCCCCCGCTTTGGAATGTGGATTCTTAACCACTGGACTAGCAGGGAGGTCCCCTGAGTACTCTCTTACTTCATGTTCCTTATAATGACCCTGGGAAACCAGGTATTTATTATCATCCCCATATTTCAGACAAGGAGATTGAGACTTAATGAGAAGAGATTTGCCTGAGATAACACAGCTAGGAAGTGTCGTAGCTGGGACTTGGAGCCATGTTTGCCAGACTCCTCCACCTCGTGCTGCCATCTCTGTACTCTTTTAGTTACGGCTTCCAAGAGCCATTGCTTTAACCCAGCAGAGTGAAGCTCTAGTGGTGGAATGATTGGCACTGACAGGGAGAGATACCTGGATGGGGGATGGACTCAATGGCTTCTTTGCTTCTGTGCCTGTGGGTCTGTCTGTCACTCAGAGGGAAGGCCCTGGGCCCTGGAGGCATTGATGGAGGTGAAGGCCTTAGGTCCTGATGGGTACTCAGAGCGAGATGCAGTGGTAGGAGATGAGATTGGACAGGCATTTTGGGCTCAAATGCCCGGCCAAGGAGATTGGGCATTTTCTTGTTAGTAACAGGGAGCTCTGGATGTTTCTTCATGGGTGACGTAGGGTGGAGATAACAAGGGTCCATCAGAGGGGACACATCTGCTAAGCTGACAAGACACATCTGGGGGACCATCCATCTGGCCCACTGTGGCTTGTCCAGATGCAGTGCTCTGAGAGTCTGAGTTCTCTGCAGGGCAGCGTGGGTAGGAATATGCTGGCCTTTGAGCCTGTGCCTGGGGGTGTCCCTAGGGAGGACCGTCCCCCTCTGAGCCTCATATGTGTCTCCCAGATGTATGAGTTGGCTTTGTGGGCCTCATTCATCTCTGCTGTTTCTAGCTGTGTGTCCTCAGGAGAGTCTTCGTCCTCTCTGAGCCTTATATGTATCATCTATAAAAGGGGGCTCAAGACACCTTCATTCCTGAGGCATGGTGAAGACTTGAGCTCTGATCTCTTGGGGGAGCTTGGAGAGTGGAGAGCCACACAAACACAGCTTTTCCTTAATTGTTAGTCCTGCTTGGAAGCTGGAATCAGGACTCTGTCTGGGGCAGGGGAGCTATCACCTTTCCCTTCTGAAATCCCAGTAAATGAAACATCACGCAGCCAGTCCCGAAACCAAAGGTTGGGTCTTGTGCCCCAAATGGATTCCCTAAATCCTCACTGGAAGCTTGGGAGTCAGTTTTTCCCTGGTGTAGTCAATACAACCAAGAGTCTGGAGGCAGTGGGAGGACCCTGGCCTACCTCCAGCTGGTTCCCTGCTTGACGCCACCCCTAGCACAGGGCGGGTGTTCATTAACGGGTAGTGACCATGGAAAGGTGAGGCCCCGGCGGAGCCCTCCTCACTGCCCCCTCACTTCTGACCCCTCCACCCTGGGAGACCGCCCTGGGTGGTGCGCAGGGCTCCATGGGTGTCTGGTTCCCGCCCCAGAGAGCGAGGACGAGTACAGCGACGATGATGACATGAGCTGGAAGGTGCGCCGGGCAGCGGCCAAGTGCCTGGCGGCCCTGATCAGCTCTCGGCCCGACCTGCTGACCAACTTCCACTGCACCCTGGCGCCCGTGCTCATCCGCCGCTTCAGGGAACGCGAGGAGAACGTCAAGGCCGACGTGTTCGGGGCTTACATCGTGCTGCTGCGGCAGACGCGGCCCCCGAAGGGATGGCTGGAGGCTGTGGAGGAGCCCACCCAGTCGGGCAGCAACCTCCAGATGCTGCGAGGACAGGTGTGCCTGCCCGCCCTCCCCCTGCCCCTCCCTCCTGCTCACCACCCTTCGCTCCTCCATCCCCCC
>NW_020174421.1:1085817-1104773 GCF_003031525.2 Neophocaena asiaeorientalis asiaeorientalis | reverse complement strand
GGGGCACAACAGGGGGCAAGACAGATGAAGTCCCTGCCCCTGGACCACACAGTCTCGGGCAGATAGCCAACAGCACGAGGAGGGTTCCAGGCCACAGCAAGGGGGTTCAGTTTTATTCTAAGAGGGTAGATGCCACGGGAGGGGGATTATGGGATCCCACTCACATTTGAAAAGGCTCACGCTGGCTGCTGTGTGGGGAATGGATTGTAACGGGCTGGAGGCCGCTGCAGCTGTGCAGGTGAAAGGGCTTGGTGCCTTGGGCAGGGGGCAGGGGGACAGGTGGGCGGACTTGAGAGATAGTTTTGGGGTTTGCAGATGGATGTGAAAGGCAAGAGGCAGGGAGGTGTCATGTGAGTTCGGGGCTCTGGCTAAAAATAGTGCAGTCCCTGACATGGTGGAGGGTGGAGCGGGGGCATGTCTAGAGTTCTGTTCTGGACATTTATGTTCGAAGCCCTCGTTGGATGCCGGAGTAGAGGTGTCTGGCGGGCAGTCGGCACACAAGTCTCGTGTCAGAGATGTAGATCTAGGAGTCATTGCTTCAGGGGAATCCTCAACTCGGAAGTGGATGAGCTCCCTGGGGAGGGAATCTCGCTGGAGGAGGGAAGGGGGCCCCAGTGCTTCACCCTCACCAGGTGTAGGAGTGAGAACCACACTGCCCGGTGACCTTGAGCAAGTTACTTCAACTCTGTGCCTGTTTCCCATCTGTCAGCTGGGCACAGGACTAGTACCCACCTCAGAAGGTGAGTGTGGAATCAGGTGCCTGGTACAGAGCAAGTGATGGGAAGCTTGGGGTGGAATGATCCTCTCCACGCTGGGGGTCCTCCATGGGCAGGTGCCCGGGCCGAGTCCCCCAGTAGTGGGTGGGGTGTGGAGGTTCCCGGGTGGTCACTGACCTCCGCCCTCCATCCACAGGTGCCTCTTGTGATTAAGGCCCTGCAGAAGCAGCTTAAAGATCGGAGTGTCAGGGCCCGCCAGGGTTGCTTCAGCCTCCTCACCGAGCTGGCAGGCGTCCTCCCGGGCAGCCTGGCAGAGCACATGCCCGTGCTGGTAGCAGGTAGGATGGACTGGAACCCAGTGTCTGCTGTTCTGGGCTTCTTCCTGAACCCAGACCCCAGCCCCCAATCCCTGAGAGTGCCCCTGTTCAGCAACCTACAGTGGCTCCCCACTGCCAGCAGTGAAAACAGGGCCGGGGTGCAGGCCCCATGTTCTGTTTTTAAATAGGTTTCCTGGCCTGTGTCCTCAGCCCTGGCCCTGGCCAAGCCCTGACCTCATAGAATCCGCTGCATGAGATCCCAGGTGCCTGGGTCCAGCTCAGACGCCTGAGGGTACTCCACCCCTGCATCCAGGGAGGGCTGAGTTGGGTCAGGGTCTGTGGCCTGGTAACCTTGCCTCCCACCCCCCCACCTCCCCACCCCCAGGCATCGTCTTCTCGCTGGCGGACCGCTCCAGCTCCTCCACCATCCGGATGGATGCCCTGGCTTTCCTGCAGGGGCTGCTGGGCACAGAGCCAGCTGAGGCCTTCCACCCCCAGCTGCCCGCTCTCCTGCCACCTGTGATGGCCTGCGTGGCTGACCCTTTCTACAAGATTGCAGCCGAGGCCCTGCTGGTGCTCCAGGAGCTGGTGAGGGCCCTGTGGCCGCTGGACGGGCCTCGGATGCTGGACCCCGAGCCCTACATTGGAGAGATGTCCGCGGCCACCCTGGCACGGCTTCGTGCCACCGACCTGGACCAGGAGGTGAAGGAGCGGGCCATCTCTTGCATGGGCCACCTCGTGGGCCACCTGGGTGACCGGCTCGGGGATAACCTGGAGCCGTCACTCTTGCTTTTCCTGGACCGCCTGCGGAATGAGATCACCCGGCTTTCTGCCGTCAAGGCGCTGACACTGGTGGCTGTGTCCCCACTGCGGATCGACCTGCAGCCCATACTAGCCGAGGCGCTGCCCATTCTGGCCTCGTTCCTGCGGAAGAACCAGCGGGCGCTGCGGCTGGCCACACTGGCCGCCCTGGCCGCCCTAGCCCAGAGTCAGGGCCTCGGCCTCCCGCCATCCGCCGTGCGAGCCGTGCTGGCCGAGCTGCCCTCCCTTGTCAGTGAGAACGACATGCACGTGGCCCAGCTGGCTGTGGACTTCCTCGCCACCGTGACCCGCGCCCAGCCAGACTCGTTGGCCGAGGTCAGCGGCCCTGTGCTGGCAGAGCTGCTGCGTTTGCTGCGCTCGCCCCTCCTGCCGGCCGGTGTGCTAGCGGCCGCCGAAGGCTTCCTACAGGCCCTGGTGGGGACCCGGCCGCCGTGCGTGGACTACGCCGAGCTCGTTGGCCTGCTCACGGCGCCCGTTTACGAGCAGGTGGCGGACGGCGGGCCCGGCCTGCACAAGCAGGTGTTCCACTCGCTGGCTCGGTGCGTGGCGGCCCTCGCGGTGGCCTGTCCCCAGGAGGTGGCGGGCACAGTCAACCGCCTGGTCTCCGATGCCAGGTCGCCCAGCTCGAGCCCAGGGGTCAAGGTCCTGGCCTTCCTGTCGCTGGCCGAGGTGGGCCAGGTGGCCGGGCCGGGCCCCCAGCGGGAGCTGAAGGCGGTGCTCCTGGAAGCCTTGGGCTCGCCCAGCGAGGACGTGAGGGCAGCTGCCTCCTACGCGCTGGGCCGCGTGGGTGCGGGGAACCTGCCTGACTTTCTGCCCTTCCTGCTGGGGCAGATGGAGGCCGAGCCCCGGCGGCGGTACCTGCTGCTACACTCGCTCCGGGAGGCCCTGGGGGCCGCCCAGCCCGACAGCCTGAAGCCCTACACCGAGGACATCTGGGCCCTGCTGTTCCAGCGCTGCGAGGGCGCCGAGGAGGGCACCCGGGGGGTGGTGGCCGAGTGCCTCGGGAAGCTGGTCCTCGTGAACCCTCCTTTCCTCCTGCCGCGGTTCCGGAAGCAACTTGCTGCAGGTAGGGGCACAGGGGTGGGCAAAGGCAGCCCAGATCGGAGGTGGGCAGAGGTCCACATAGGGTGAACTTATTCAGGTAGTCAGGTCTGAGAGTCACAGTGTTGACAAGGTTCAAGGCAGAGGAGCCATTAAAAACAGTGTTTCCTGAGATTTAAAGGCCTCTTCCTGTGGGACCGTCTGGGATGGAGGGGACAGAATCCTTGATGTGTCCTTCCAACAAATAAACTTTTCGCGGTGCCACTTGTTGTGGACAGCAGCCTTGTGCTCCAGGTGAGGGTTAGTAAAGGCAGTTCTCTGAGGGGCCGGAAACGGCAGCCTGCAGAATGCAGCTGTGTCGGGCTAGCATGAGGCAGGAGCAAATGTAAACGTGGGCTAGGATTGGATGCCAGGCCCCGGGGTGTGGAGAGGGCCAGGGAAGGGGTGAGGAAGGCAGGTCTTATGTTCTGGGGTTAGGGCGCGTCGGGGTGTTCTGCAGCTCAGGGGGGAAGAAAGCGGGCAGGTGGACTGTGGGCTCTTAGGCAGGTGAAAGCCCCTGAGGGCGAAAGGCCTCCAGGCCTTGAGCTAGTCCCCTGGTCCCCGTAGGGTCAGTGCTGTGTTAGTTGACATAATGCAGCCAAAGTGCTTGGTATAGTGGGTGGTACCTAATTAGTATTGCTAGTATCCACTGTCGCTGCTGTGTCAGTGATTCCAGTTAAGCCCTTCCTGGGTTGCTGGTATACAAGCAGCAGCTCTGGGCCCTCACCGGTGTGTGGGCAGGACAACCACGTTGAGGACCTCACCTGTTAACACCGCACAGGGCTCTTCACGAGGAACCTTGGGAGGCAAGAGTCTTGGGATGAGGGGCAGCCCTGCCTTTTCTAAGTTCAGATTTGTTTAGACCTCGTGCCCGCTGTTGAACCAGCTAACCAGTCACATTTCCTATTTACTGCTGGCTGCTGGGATGCTTAGAGCCGAATCAGCGGCCTGCTTCTAGCAAGTTCATAGGACTTTCTAGTTGCTTCTCGCTGCATGCCCCTCACTCTGGTTTCCATTTCACTTTGTCCTTGGCCTCGTTCTTCTTAATTCAGTTAATTCTCTTCTATGTGTATTACCTTTATCACCCACCCTGAATCTTCTTAGGAGCCAGTCAGGATGGAAAGAGAAAAGGAAAAAACTACAAGTCTGAAGTCAGTAACTCACTCACTCATACCCTAGCTTCAGATTGTAAACTTTCTGCTGAGTCTTGAACTGCAGTCTTGGATGGAAACAGCCTTAACCCATTCAGTGCTGTGTGCCGGAGGGGTGGAAGCTGCCAACTAATCTCCTTCACCCTAATGGGAAGTGTACTCCCTTCCCTTTCTGCCGCTTCTCTACTCAGAAAGCAAGCAGAAAAGCAAAATTAAGTGAGTTCAGCCTGCTTGAAGCATAACTGCTCCCTCCTTGGAGAAGCCTACAGAGAGGGCTCAGAAGCAGCTGGTGAATTCTGGACCTGCTGGGTGACGTTAGATGTGAATTTAACCATTCCAGTCTCTCCTCGTGTAAAATGGAGATTAAGAAGAATTTTTATTAATTTCGGCAGGCGGACTCTCCACCACTGTGCCACCAGGGAAGCCCTATGTGATTTTTTATTATTATCAACCGGTGACTAGGATTAATTAATCCTGAGGATTAATTGAGATAATGTGTCTGAAAACTAGGATGCAGCCCCAAGGCCTGGGCAGAGAGGTCTTTCTTCGGCTTGAGCCCTGTCCTGGGTTCTCGTCCGTTCCTGTCCTTGGTGTGGCTGCCTGAGAGCTGGCAGTTTTACGCTCTCAGCCGAAGTAGGAAGAATTCAGGGGCGATTCTGGGCTGCCAAGGAAAGTGGTAGCATCAGCTTCCCCAGAGATGTGCGGGGCGTTTCGTGTGGGGAGGAGACGTGGTTCTGTCTCCCACGGAGGCGAGGGGAGCCTCAGCGCCCTCCGGCCTGCGGGTGTCCGGGACCCGCCGCGCCAGCCCCAAGTGCCCCCTCCCGTCCTGCAGGTCAGCCACACACCCGCTGCACCGTCATCACAGCCCTCAAGTTCCTCATCTCGGACCAGCCGCACCCCATCGACCCCATCCTGAAGACCTTCGTTGGTGAGTGCCCCCGCCCCTCTGCCCCCTTTGGTCACCTCCACCCTGTTTTTGGGCTTGAGCTGATTTTTCTTTTTTTTTTAATTTTTATTGGAGTATAATTGATTTACAATGCTGTGTTAGTTTCAGGTGCATAGCAAAGTGAATCAGTTATACCTATATCTCTGCCCACTCTTTTTTTAAAGATTCTTTTCCCATATAGGCCATTACAGAGTATTGAGTAGAGTTCCCTGTGCTCTACAGCAGGTTCTTATTAGTTATCTATTTTACATATAGGAGTGGGTATACGTCCATCCCAATCTCCCAATTTATCCCTCCCCACCAGCCCCTTGGTAACCATACGTTTGCTTTTGACATTTGTAAGTCTGTTCTTGTTTTGTAGATAAGTTCATTTGTATTGTTTTGTTTTTTATAAATTTATTTATTTATTTTTGGCTGCATCGGGTCTTCGTTGTTGCGCGCAGGCTTTCCCTAGTTGCGGCGAGCGGGGGCTACTCTTCTTTGTGGTGCACGGGCTTCTAGTTGTGATGGCTTCTCTTGTTGCAGAGCATGGGCTCTAGGTGTGTGGGCTTCAGTGTTGTGGCATGTGGACTCAGTAGTTGTGGCTTGCGGGCTCTAGAGGACAGGCTCGGTAGTTGGGGCGCATGGGCTTTGTTGCTCCGTGGCACGTGGGATCTTCCTGGACCAGGGCTGGAACCCATGTCCCCTGCATTGGCAGGCGGATTCTTAACCACCGTGCCACCAGGGAAGCCCTTGTATTGTTTTTTAAAATTAGATTCCATGTATGAGCGATATCATATAATATTTGTCTTTCTGTGTCTGATTTACTTTACTCAGTATGACAATCTCTAGGTCCATCCATATTGCTGCAAATGGCATTATTTTGTTCTTTTTTATGGCTGAGTAATATTCCATTGTATATATGTACCACATCTTCTTTATGCACTCCTATGTCTGTGCACATTTAGGTTGCTTCCATGTCCTGGCTGTTGTAAATAGTGCTGCAGTGAACATTGGGGTGCATGTATATTTACAAATTATGGTTTTCTCTGGGTATATGCCCAGTAGCAGGATTGCTGGGTCATATGGTAGTTCTGTTTTTAGCTTTTTAAGGAACCTCCATACTGTTTTCCATAGTGGCTGCACCAATTTACATTCCCACCAACAGTGTGGGAGGGTTCCCTTTTCTCCACACCCGTTCCAGCATTTATTGTTTGTAGATTTTTTGATGATGGCCATTCTGACGGGTGTGGCGTGATACCTCATTGTAGTTTTTTTTTTTTTTTTTTTTGCGGTACGTGGGCCTCTCACCGCTGCTCCCATTGCGGAGCACAGGCTCCGGACATGCAGGCTCAGCGGCCATGGCTCACGGGCCCAGCCGCTCTGTGGCATGTGGGGTCCTCGCGGACCGGGGCACGAACCCGTGTCCCCTGCATCGGCAGGCGGACTCTCAACCACTGTGCCACCAGGGAAGCCCCATGAATAAGTATTTTTAAGCCTTTTGAAATATTTTCTTCCTCATCAAATTTTTGCCCACTAAGTTTTGCATCCATTGTGGTTTCTTGCCTGAATAAATGATTACTGACAGTTGCTAAATGACAACTTTCTAATTCCAGCCTTCCTCCCATATTTATTAGTTTGCATTTTGTTCTCAGAAGTAACTTTTCCTTTTCCCCCATTTATTTATTCATTGATTTGTTCATATCATTATAGACTCAGGGATTTGTATTTCACTCAATGGGTTATAATCTATTACTGTCTTTATTTTGATTCCCAAGATTGTCTCACATTTAGCCAGTGGGAGCCCTTCAAGCTGCTGCTTATGTTCTGTTGATATGTTTCCATCATTCTTTGAGCATCTCCTTACCTTTTGGCACAATAAAGTGCTCCCAACCCATCTTGAACCTTTCCTGCCCCAGCCCTGGAATCAACCATTTCTCCAAGGAGCCTGATTCCTTTTAGTGGAGAATAGTATTCAGAATCCAAGATCTGAGCACTAGGTGTGCTCATTGCTACTGGGGTGCCATTACTTCGAGGCCCTCTCAGCAGACAGAATCAGGAAATCTAAGTATGTATGACTTTATGTACATAGTCAGACACACATATATATTCCAGTCCAACACCACAGGGTTCATGCTAGCCTTTTCCCTTTCTATATACCCTTCTGTTACAGGAGAAACCCAGCTCCTGAGATACTTATTCACTTAATCCTGGAATACACAGAAGGTAGTCATGAGAATTGCTAACCCTTATCTGTGAAAAATCAGAATTCGTTTATAATTTTGTCTTTAGCCTGAGGGCATCTTGTCCCAATGCTTTGGAAGTTACTTAGGTGAGTTGTTTTCTCCTTCATAACCTGGGTGGTTATATTAATCATTTGAAATACAGTTGGTTTTTTTTTTAGGGATCCCTCCCATTCTTGATTTTATTTATTTATTGAATATATAAAACATTAACATAGTTATTAAACAGTCTAACCTGTACGAAAAGAAATGCTGTGTGATTTTGTGTAAGTCTCTTCACCTCTCTTATCTTCAGCATTCTCATCTGAAATAAAATCAAGTTAACATTTATAGAGTCCTCACCTGGTGCTCTGCTGTGTGCTTTGTAGACATCACCACATTTTTAATCCTAAAACCAGTCCTACAGTGTAGGTACTACTGTTACACCCATTTTACAGTTGAGGACATTGAGGCTGTCCAAGGTGCCACAGGACGTGGTCAAGCCTGGATCTGAACCTAGGCCAGACTCAAGTCCGCATTCTTATCTGGACTTTGAAGGTTTGTTGCGCAGAGTAGATGCTCAGAACACATTTGTCCCCGTCCAGCCAGGTCTGCACGGCTCCCGTTAACCAGATAAGCACGGTGGGGTGGGGGTGGTTTGTGTTTGGCTGTGCTGCCCCCCACACCACCTCTGGTCTTTCCGCCAGGAGAGTTCATGGAGAGCCTGCAGGACCCAGACCTGAATGTGCGCCGGGCCACCCTGGCTTTCTTCAACTCCGCCGTGCACAACAAGCCCTCACTGGTCCGTGACCTGCTGGACGACATCCTGCCCCTCCTCTACCAGGAGACGAAGATCCGCCGGGACCTCATCCGAGAGGTGAAGCCGTGGGAGGACAGAGCCGGGAGCCCTTGGGTCTGACTCCTGCGGCTGGGGCGAGGGTTAGGGTCAAGCTCATCAGAGCAGGTCCGGCCCACGGGGTCAGGTTTGCCCCTCCACTTCCCAGCTGTGTGACCCTGGCCGGGGCAACGCGATCCTCTCTAAACCTCAGTTTCTCCTCACGGGCAAAGGGAGGGAAATAACCGTGTCCACATTATAGGGTTGTTGAGAAGATTTTTAATGAGTTAAATCCTACAAGTGCTCAGAACTGCTCCTGGCACGCAGTCGGTGCTCAGTAAACGTCAGCAACTCTTGGTTGTTTTTTGTTTTTTTTTTTTTGCGGTACGCGGGCCTCTCACTGCTGTGGCCTCTCCCGTTGCGGAGCACAGGCTCCGGACGCGCAGGCTCAGCGGCCATGGCTCACGGGCCCAGCCGCTCCGCGGCATGTGGGATCTTCCCGGACCAGGGGCACGAACCTGCGTCCCCTGCATCGGCAGGAGGACTCTCAACCACTGCGCCACCAAGGAAGCCCCAGCAACTCTTGTTATCACTCGACATTGAGCAGGTGTTCGTGGAGCACCAGCCCTGCGTCCAGGCGCCAGGACCAGACATGAGGCACCAGGGAGCTCATGGCCTCCTGAAGGAGAGGGAGGGATACCCTCTCTGCTGATTATTTAAGTTACTTAGAGCACTTGGTGAAGTTAGGATTTAAGAGGCAGAGATTAAAAGTCATTGAACAGCCAAGTCATCGCACGATATAATGAGAAGGGCTGAACCACCTGGCATTGCTGAGGAGGATGTGACTCTGTTTAGAGGGGTTAGGAAAGTTTTCCAAAAGGAGGGGACATTTGAGCTGGGCTTTGAGGGGTAAGAAGGAGTTACCATTAAGAGCAGAGCCTTCTGGTTATAACTTCAGAGAGACCTGGGGTTTTAATTCTGGTTGAGCTATTTACTAGCTTGGGCTAGTGTCCTTGGGCAAGTTAGTTAACCTTTCTGAGCCTTAGTTTCCTCATATATTAAATGGAGTTAATAGTAACACTGTCTTCCTGGGACTGTTGAATGAGTCACATGTCATCTGTCAAGCACTCAGCACAGGGCCTGGCACATCATAACTGCTCAGTAGATTCTAATCATTGTAATTATAATTACTGTTACTATTATTATCAAAAGTCATCGTGGGCTGAGCAAAGGCATGGAGACTTAAGGGCCTAAGGCATGATTTGGGGATGGGACGCAGTACTGAACAGCAGAGGGGGAGGGGTGCAGCAGGAACCTGGGAAGGTGTCCTTATGCCCTGGGGTCACAGCCCCCAGCCCGCTGTCATCCCTCCCTCCTGCAGGTGGAGATGGGGCCCTTTAAGCACACGGTGGACGATGGGCTGGATGTGCGGAAGGCAGCCTTCGAGTGCATGTACTCGCTGCTCGAGAGCTGCCTGGGCCAGCTGGACATCTGCGAGTTCCTGAACCACGTGGAGGACGGCCTGAAGGACCACTATGACATCCGGGTAGGACGAGCCCCCTGCCGGACCCAGGCCCATGCCGCAGCGGGAGGACAGCCAGGCGCCACAGGGCCCACTTCTTGTTTGTCCCCCACCCCTGCCCCAGGCGCCCCCATGAAAACAGCTGCTTTGTTCTTTAACAATAAGAAAAAGAACTCACGTCTCACACCTTTGGTGGGAGTCTACACTGGGCAAGCTCTTGGGAGGATGGTTTGACCAGAACTAGAAAAATGTAGAATTTAGAAACATTTTAATTTTGGGGGGAATTTTTTTTAACATCTTTATTGGAGTATAATTTCTTTACAATGGTGTGTTAGTTTCTGCTTTATAACAAAGTGAATCAGCTATACATATACAAATATCCCTATACCTTAGAAACATTTTAAAATTTAGAATTCTTAGACACTCCATGAACTGACTTCATGGAACTGACTCAAAAATACAAATACATTCAGAGTTTTATGTGAGAGATGGTTCTCCACAGCTTTCTGGGAGTTGGGAAAGGCTGGCAGCTACCAAAATGTCCACTCATGGGGAGCTGGCTCAGTAAACCGGGTCCCTCCAGCCATGGATGGGATCCTGGCAGCATTACAAGGACGGAGAGGGATCTCTGTGCTGGCATGGAAGGTGGCCAAGACTCACTGTTAGGTGATAAGTGAGTTGTAGAAGTTTGGGCCATTTTTTTATTACCTGTGAGGGAGACAGGTTTTACTTTCTATCCTTGTAGCTTTTTAAAATACATACAATGAACATGAATCATTTTTGTAACAAAAAACCAGTGTAAAATAATCAAAAGGAATTATGCTTGTCTTAAAGGGTTTAGACAATCTAAAAGTGAATAGGAAAGTGAGTAGTAATCGCCAAAAAGTTCCACTCCACCTAGAGAGAACCACTGTTGTAAATCTCAGTCTTTCCCGGGAAAATGCACAAAAACATTCCTTAATTTCGTCAACCAATATCTGGTGAGTGCCAGTACACACAGGTCAGTGTGGCAGGCAGGCAGGCTGGCTGCTAGAGCTTGGGCTTGAGCTCCAGACCTCTGCTTTTCCCCAGGGCCTGCTCCTTTCTGTCCTGGGCCATTTCACCAAGAACTGTCTCCTTCCTCCTGGGCAGATGCTGACCTTCATCATGCTCGCCCGACTAGCTACCCTGTGTCCTGTGCCTGTCCTGCAGAGGGTGGACCGGCTCATCGAGCCCCTCAGGGCCACCTGTACCGCTAAGGTAAGCCCCCTGCCCAGCCCTGGGCGCACCTGCTGGGTTCTCTGCAGATAGTTCATGGTTACTGTTTACTGAGAATCTCCTGCAGTACAGGTGGTGTATGAAGTGGTTTATTTGATCATTATCATTGCCCTACAGAGTACTTATTCTTAGCATAATACACACAGGGAAACAAAGGTTCAGAGAGGTTAAGTTATTGACTGAGGCTACACAGTTAGTAAATTGCAGAGCTGGAATTCAAACCTAGCTTTTTCACTCATTAAACACTTCCTGAGTGTTGGGCCTTGTGCAAGGTACTAGGGATGCAACATTGAACATGGTGGACTCCCTCCTCTCACATCCTAATTGGGAAACTGAGTCAGACCCTTAGAAAGATAGAAGTCACTGACTGATTCATTGATTGGTATAGGGCAGTTAGCCTGGAGTGCCTCAAGGTCCGGTGAGGATCTGGGGCAGAAGGCTCACGGAAAGCTGTCACGTGGAGAACAGAGCCTGTCACACCTAGTAAATGCCTGCTGAATGCAAAACTAATTTGGGTTTTGGAAGAGTAGGAATTAACCACAAAGAAAGCAGAGTATTAAAAAAAAACAAAACAAAACAAAAAAGAAAGCAGAGTATTTTAGATGGGAGCTTAAAGAGGGGTCACAGCTCTTAGGGGGCAGAGCCGTTGGAACCCAGGACTGTCTAGCCCCAGTGCCAAGCTTTTCACCTTTACCTGAGCCTCTTCAGGGAAGGAAGGGCCTGAGTGTTGTCTGGGCTGAGTGTCCTGAGAGCAGAGCAGAAGGGATCTGGACTTTATTGCAGAAGCAGTGGGGAAATTCCTGAGATTCTGTGAATAAGCGGGAGAGGGAGGGGATAAAGCAGTGGAAAGCAGGCGAGGCAGCTTTGGAAGTCTACTCCCCAGCCTGTCTGCACAGTGGGCGGCAGAGGCAAGGACGTGACCGGGGGTAAGAGGCCAGCTGGAAGGCTGTCACAGCAACCCACTCATGAAGTCCGGTGGTGCCAAGAGCCTGCTTTAAGCGCAGTAAATAAAGATAGGAGATGGCGCGTGAGCTGGGGAGGATGACAGGTGACCAGGGAAATGCAAGGCCGTGTTCAATAAAGGATGGCTCGTTGTTCATTGCTTCCCACCTTAGGTCAAAGCTGGTTCTGTGAAGCAGGAATTTGAGAAGCAAGATGAACTGAAGCGCTCCGCGATGAGGGCAGTGGCCGCCCTGCTGACCATCCCAGAAGTGGGGAAGAGCCCCATCATGGCTGACTTCTCGTCCCAAATTCGATCCAACCCCGAGCTGGCTGCCCTCTTTGAAAGCATCCAGAAGGATTCTGCTTCAGCCCCCAGCACAGACTCCATGGAGCTCAGCTAGTGCCCCCCCCCAGCCCCTGGGGACCCCAACTCACAAGGAGGCCCACTGAAGCCAGAGCCTCACCCTCCCAGCACCACAGGCCTCTAACTTTTGCCCCTTATCCATCTCACTGGGGCCCTCCCTCTCCTGGTCGGGCACCTTCTCCAGGGACCCCAGTCAGAGCTGCAAGGCTGCCAACAGTTGGGCCCTTTTAACTCAGGACAGTTATTCAAAGCGGGTGTGGTAGTTCTTCCAAAGCTTCCACGGAAGATGGATGTGACTTCACACAGGTCAGCCTGGCTCCTTCAAACTGGGGGTCCCAGCCTCAGCGAGTACTTAGTATTTAGAAATACTTGTGCTCACAGCTGCAAAAAGCTTAGGAGGCAGCTGGATGCCTTCCTCCCCGCTGTCCCAGATGTGTCATTCACACTACTCCCACGTTTTCACCTGATCTGATGTGCCAAAAATTAGTGCTTTGGCTGGGCATCTTAAAAACTCAGGTACCTCTCTGAGCTATTCACACTTTAGAATCCAAAATGCTTTATTTCTCATTGGCAGTGATAAATCAGGAATGTGTATTATTTTTGCAGAGGTAGGTGAGCGGGGTAGGGAATTAGATGTAATTTTTTTTCTAATCCCAAAACTCTTAGGTAGCAAACTGAGAGACAGGAAAGCACAAATGAAAAAGTACAAACCACCTTTCATGTCCCCCCATCGAGGTGTAACCAGGTGGCTTGTGAACGTGTACTTTCTAGTTTTTAGTATCAAGGACACAGAAACATTAAGCGACAGGCCAAAGAATTTTCTGCTATCCCAGGTTAATAAAGGACAGATCCTCAACTGTTACTGTTTTCTCTGCACAGTTCCTCTACTCAGTAGTCAAGACTATCAGAATGCTCCCCACGTCATTTCAAAGAAGTCACACAATGACCAACAATTTACTCAAACGTCTCAGACTGAGTTTTGAACAGGAGCCAACGTGTAAGGCATTTATCTACTGAACTAAGGGCCTTAAATCCAACCTTGTGCTATAGAGTGCCACATGCCCTGTTCCTTGTGACCTGTGCTGCCACTTAATAATACCATGTCTTGGGAAAATGGCCTCTTAGCCTCAAAAAACAGCTGAATTCTAGGTACTGTTGACTAAGGTCTAGGACTGTAGTTGAAAAGGAAACTTGATTGTCCTCAATCTTCACAAGAACCACACAGGATAATTCCTCACTTTATAAAGCGAGGCTAAAAATGACTACTTGCTCCAAGATGCAAGGTCCTTCACCAGGGGTCTCAGAACCTACCGTGGTCTGAGGGCCACATCTTCCCGAGCCCACCTGGAGCTGACCAAGGCTGCTCTGGGCACCTGAGGCCTGGGCCCCATGAAGGAAGGATCACGTATCCTTTACAAACGCCTTCCAAACAGAAGGTTCCACAGAGCACAAACCGGCAAAAGAGCAATCTCTGTGACAAGCTGTCAAACAAACTGAAGAGTAAAAGCAAAGGGGAAATGCCAGATGGCCGTTTTACAGTTTTATTAAACGAAACGTGCACACGAGCTGTTTATTCATTTTCTTCGCTGCGCAGCCTGGCGTTGGGATTGGTGACTCTGATGGCCAGCTGGGCTGCTCTCTCCACAATGGCTTTGCGGTTCTTGGAGGAGACGTTGTGCGCGATCTCAGCACAGTAAGACCTGGAAGAGAATCGGCACGTAAGGAGGCCATCCTGGAAAACACACTTACTTACGTGTTCCACCGGGAAGGCAATAGCCCTGGTCACACTGCTTCCAGAGCTACAGCACTGAAGTGGGGGGAGCTGCTAACTCCCCTAATTTCACGGCACTAGCAACACGGCTCTGAAGTGTTCCCTGGTAATGATCCCTCTCGTTTAACCCTCCCAGCGGCCTTGTAATCCAGGTAGCACCTCCATTTTACAGACGAGGAAACCAAGGCCCACAAAGTGGAGGTGAATTCCCAAGTCACACACAGGCCAGGATTGCTCAGCCCCAGACTCCAGGTTCAAAGGTTCTCCCTCAGTCCTTTGAACCAGCCTGCCCAGCTCAAGGCGGTCTCAGGGAGCTTGGACTTGCCCGTGAAAAGCTTTGCTTCTGCAAAGCAACCAACAGCAAAACCCAGCAGCCTGATTAAGCCAAGGGCTCCCCAGCCCAGACCGTAAACATTTTACCTGTTTGCTGCAGACAAAATCAACTTGAAAAGTAACAATGCCTAAACTCACCCAGTGAATGACAACACCTAACATTTCCTGAGCTGGTGCCAGGTACCGTTCTATTCATTCCTTCACAGCCACACCACACCCCAGTTTGACAACAGATTGGCCTAATCAGCACATTTCAGTAAGGAAGTGATTTATGAAGCCATCAACACTGAATTAAGAAGACACTCTACCCCAGGAAGAATTTCAGCAGAGAGAGGAGTAAGACTAGGGAGTGATTAAACAAGGCAGTGGGCGGTTCTTTTTAAGAACTCTGCAGGAAAACAGCTTCAAAGCAAGAGACAAACCAATCCAGACAGAGAACTTCTTCTGTTTTATGTAAAGAAGTCCACTCAAGTCCAATATCTTAAAACATTTCCCCAATCTTTATTTCCAAGGAGACTTAAGTTGCATCATACTTTTTTCATTTTTCAAAAACTCCCCAAGTCCTCATCCATGTGTATTTAATAATCACAATCACACTGCAGACTTCAAATACTTTCCCCTCTGCTTGGGCGTTTTCCATACACGACAACCGTTTTTAACGTACACACGACATTCCAGCCGGCGCTTGTAACCCCACCATCCACCAGTTACACATAGTGCAGTTACTGCTGCAACGATCAGCTTACAGTTTCCCTACTTTTCAATTATTTCAAGATAAATGCCCAGAAATGGAACTTGTGAATTAAATTAGATCCAGAGTATTTCTGTGCCTCTTGATACAAACTGCCAAGCTAATATTAAAAAGATTTATCTTATGGCAACCAACTGCATCTGCACAGCAATCATCTCTGCTACACAAAAGATATTAAATTGCATCTTCCTGTCACAATTCTCTATCGACCTGCTTACTGCAATTTGGGCCTCCAACATTAATTCCTATGCTCATCCTTTCTAAAGAGTATCTGCAGCATTTCAATGCCTGGCTAGATTTCTGAAAGTGAGAACAATGGTCGTTTATTACTCGTGTCTACAATTACTACAGGTAAAAGATCTTTGTACACATACGTACACACAGATCTTACTGGTCACTCTCCCCATGTCCTTTCTAACTCATCAAGAAAATGCAGGTTTTTTAGCTCCTGTTCAACAGGAAGGGAAGAAAACAAACTGTCCTCTGCTTAACCAAAAATTACCATTCCCCCAATCCAGATTAAAATTGCGTCTAAATCACTACCCATGAGAAATCTTTTCTCATCCCACTGCCCTAGTCTGGCCCTAAGCAGACCAAAAGTCTCTTACACACAGAGCTCGCCAACTGTCTAAATTTCTCAAAATGCTAAAATAATGCTGTGAACCCCCATACCCTCTTGCACCCCTACAACTCTGTGTAAGCTGTCCTCTCTGCCTGCAGCCTTCCCCCCATTTCTCCACTTCAGATCACAGCCCAAAATGAGGCAGCAATTCCTCTCTACTCCTATAGCCTTCTGGAGATACCTGTGGCCACAGTGTAAAGTGTCCCTTAGATCTGAGGCTACATTTCACCCCCCACCCCCATCCCCGGCATAAGTAATGTTCTGAAAATGACTGCCAGAGGCTACGGCAGGAGCCGCGCTGTCAAGCTGAAGCAAAGCCACTTTTACTCTTCCGGTCCTGGTCTCTACACTTTTCAGGACAGCTCCCAACCCACATCTCTCCAGCAAAGGAAGCACTCTGCAGTCCCCAACAAGCATCACCCAAGCTCCTGAGGACACAGCACTCCTCCAGACGCGTTCCAGAAGGTCCAGAGTCCCTGCCCAAACTGCTCACACACGCAGGCTTCTGACACCTGAACCCAGAGGTGGGACCCAGCTCACTTGTTGCACATCAGCAGCACTTCAAGCTCCTTGACGTTGTGGACCAGGAACTTCCGGAAGCCGCTGGGCAGCATGTGCTTTGTTTTCTTGTTGCTCCCGTAACCGATGTTGGGCATCAAGATCTGGCCCTTGAATCTCCTGCGCACCCTGTTGTCAATGCCTCTGGGTTTCCGCCAGTTCCGCTGAAAGAAAACACACGGTTAGTGTCTGTGAAGACGCCAACTCTTCCTTTCGGAGAAGAAAGGGACCAGATGAAAAGGAAACGTGCCGAACAGTAGTTGTCTCCAGGGAACAGGATTTCACTACATTTTTTCTGGTGGAAAAAAATAGGAGCTCCTGCATCTGACCAGCAGGAATACAGATCCAAACTCACACTCCTTCCAAGCAAAGGAAAAGCAGACTACATACCCATGGGATGCGAGGAGACCATGTATAAAGTAAGGTGAAAAGCATGGCTTTTAACATCGCAATCAACACCTAAGTTTTCTCGTCTATGAAATAAGCGTAATCTATCTCTCATATTGTCATAAGGCCACCTCAAATATAACAAATATAAGCCTCTAGACACCTCAAAACAGGCAAGTGTCCCTTGCCATTTAAATTTCAATTTACACATCAAGAGACTGAGCGCCAATAAGGCAGAGACACCTGGGATTCTAGAGAACTCTACCACCACCCACAGACCAGTTCACCTACCAGAGGTCATCTGAGTTGGGGATGTGAGAAACCCAACAGCCTGTTTAGGAACCCCTTTCTTCACCCCAACACACACTTCCGTCCTGGGCCACATACCTTAATTTTGACATATCGGTCTGACTGGTGCCGGATGAACTTCTTGGTCCTCTTTTTGACGATCTTGGGCTTCACGAGGGGTCTGAGGGCAGCCATGATGCCTTCAAGAAACAGGCAAGAGACCATGTCAAAGATGAGTCTTGGAAGGAGGCTTTCCCACCCTGCCTGGGGCCTGTTGCAGAGTATCTTCCAATCACCAGCTACGGAGCAAACTGGGAATGGAATGGGTACCTCTGCCAGGCTTGCTTTCCCTCCCGACTCCGAAGCTGGCAGAATACTAGCCATTCTCCAGACGCGGTCCTGGGAGGTCAGGGGTCACCTTGCCCAGTCAAAGCCAAGAAAGAATGCCGACAGCTAACCGAAAACAAATTAACCACAAAGGGAAATTTTGCAAAAGGGCAGCAAATCTCATTCTACAAAGTGTCCCGGCCCTGAGATGGCCCAATTGCAGGCTTTGGGCAATCTTCGTGAACCTGAATCTCAGTTTTCTCACCTTTTAAATGGAGATATTACACACTGAACACCTGCAGTGCGCGGACCACAAGAGATGTGCGGTAAAGAGAAACCTGCAATTCCCCTAGGGTGCTGCTGCTCTATGACACCCTCAAAAGATACACAAAACCGTCATGTGCTTCTAAGATGCCTTCCAAGCCCTGGAACGTTCTGTTCCACCTGACCATCATCCGAATACCAGCTTTAAAAAGTTAGGTTCCTCAAGACGCCCTTTTCGGCTACCTTATCTTTTCTACCGCAGCACTCTTTTTGTTCTCTTCACGGCCACCAATTTCTTTGTTGAGCACACAGCAGTTACTCAGTAAATCTGTCCAATAAATGAACTTCCCCCGACCCCCAATGATTTCCTCGAAGACCAGGATATGGCTTCACGTTCCCAGAGATCCTGACCCGCTACCAGAATTTCGGTCAAATGAATTATTCGACTCGCAGCTCGATTTTTTGGTTTTTTTTGGCAGTTCCGCCGCAGAGGCAACCCCAGAAGCAAAAACTGAAAAGGAGGGAGCGTGGAGCAGCGGACATAGAAGAATACACGTGGGCAGACATCGCTGAGCGAGGTGTCCCAGGGCCGTAAGGCCGGAACCCCCTCAGTCTTGCCACGGCCCCCAGGAGCCCCCTCAGTCTAGCCCCAACCGGCGCCCTGCGCCCCCAGGACTCCAACAAGCTGTCCGCAGCTCTGACCCCAGGCGGCCTCCGTAGGAGAGCAAGCGGCCCTGGGAAGCGAAGCTCCATCACCCTCCAGGCAGCTTCGCTCTGTGCCTGTACGTGGTCCAGCCAACCAACAAGAGCCATGCCCACCCACACGAGTGCTCGGAAGGACGGGCCTCCTCGGCAGGGAGCGATGGGGCCAGATGGAGACCGCAGAGACGAGGATGACCAACGATTAACACTCACCGAGTAGGAGATGGCGGCCACCTCCGTAGGCACCGCCGAGGAAAAGAGGGGGAGGTAACGCGCGAGGCTGATGGGACTTCACCTTTGGGTCCTGGCAGGGAAAAGGAGAGCACTTTCGGCTTCTGGTCCTTCAAAGATACTATAGACAAGCCAGAGAAATAATAGTGAAAAAATTCGAGGATACTTGTGTTTTCCTAGATGTTAATATCTAGGAGTAGCGCTAAAACTTTTCATGCCTGCCGTTTGGACTACGTAAAAACTTGGAATTGTTTTTGAGCTCTTAAGACCTGGTGAGGAGGCATCCACTTCCGCCAGGAATTGAAGCCGCTCCTCCGGAGGATAATCCAGCTTTTAGAATACTGCCTCCCGCGTTTCTTCTTCCGAAGTGCGCCTCTTAGTGGCCAGGAGGGAACAAAACAGCGACATTTTAATAATTCTCTCACGTGAATTTATAAATAGCAATGAGACTGTAACAGCTCTCGTTCAGTGGACCTCGCACAGTTCCATGAGGTAGTTCTATTAGTTTTCCCATTTTACATATGTAGAGAGTGAAGTATGGAGATTTGACGCCAAAAAAAAAAAAAAAA
>NW_020174421.1:1068696-1085668 GCF_003031525.2 Neophocaena asiaeorientalis asiaeorientalis | reverse complement strand
CGGACCGGGGCACAAACCCGTGTCCCCTGCATCGGCAGGCGGACTCTCAACCACTGCGCCACCAGGGAAGCCCTAGCTTTTGTTTTGAAGGTTATTGTGAAAATCAAATTTCAAGAGAGGGGAAACAATAAAACAAAAAAACGGCCCTTGATTCCAGAGCCCGAACACGATAGGGATGTCATGTCATCCATCAGTGATCTGTGGTAGAGTAGTTTCAGGGCCAGATGGAGACAGAAGCTGAAGTGGATGGTGTTGTTGACTTCGTAATGGGTGAGAAGGGAAGGGAGCAAGTGTTGACAACTCCTTCGTGAGATTTTGACTGTGAAGGGGAGTTTGAGGAGAGCCAGAGACATGAAACGTGAAATGCGAAGGGAATGTCTTGTCCAACATCACACAGCTGGCACGCCGTAGGGTTGAGACTGCACCACACCTCACGAGACCGTGCCACACCTCACGAATCCTGCTTGCCCTGTGGACCGTGGAAGTCAACTGGGATGCTGAGCATGGAGGCACTGTGCTAACAGCAGTCCACAGGGTGTGTGTTGTGAAGGAAAACGTCTTGATGTGGGGGTCAGGTGGGCGAATCAGGGGAAGGGCTCACGAACCAGTGTGCTTGCACTTGTGAAAGGCCCAAGAGTTTTAGAAGTAGTGACCCAAATGGCTCATTCTTTGGGGGATGAGGGACACTTATTTCAAGAGAAGGGCACAGGGGTACCCACATTGCCTGCTGCTTCCTGGTGGGCCCTGAGATCCAGGATGAGAGGCTGGAGGTGCCATGCAGGCATCCCCGTCAAAACCCCAGGCAATGTGTGTTTTTTTCCCAGGCTCAGGACCCCAGCTTGCCAACATCCCTCTGGCCACAGCTCCTGAGCAGGAAATCACATCAGCTGGATCACAGGTGACATGAGAAAAACTCCAACGTGGTTTATTTCAAAAGGACAGAGGTCAGGAGAGGGAAATGCTCAAAACCCACATCTTTCCCTGGACACATCCACCCTCTGAGACACTGCACGCTTTGAGTCTGGAGAGAGCTGGCCCGGGCCTTCCCACTGAAACGACTTCTCTTGTTTGGCTTTTTGATACCGTCCCTGTGTCTACGGCTCTGGGCTGCTAGCTATACCGGCCCCCGGCCCCAGGATGGCTAGGTTTGGTGACACTTGGGCCAGTCTAGTTGATGTGGTAGATCTTGGGGGCATCGTAATAGGCATAAGTCATGTAGTTCATGTCCTTAATGGGCCACCAGTGTTCGGGATGGTAGCTGGCTGAGTAGGCCTGGGAGCGGTGTTGGACACAACTGAAGAGCGCCAGGCTCCGGTCCACGGTCACAGTGGGCAGGTAGAGCTTCAGCTTGTCCAGGAGGTGACCCGGCCAGAAGAAATTGGGATGGGTTAGCTGCGGACCACCGGGCCTCTTCGCCTTCAGCTTCCTGGAGAAGGAGAAGACAACGGGACAGTTGTCATGGAGACAGGTGGCGGCTGCGGCTGCTTCCCAGCGGAGCCCGCTCGCTGTGAGCAGAGTGGAGGTGCAGCACCGTGCTAAGCCCTCTAGTACTCAGCCCTCCCGACAGTGCTGTGCGGTGGGCTCTATTGTCCCATCTGCCTCACCAGCGAGGACCCGGAGGCCTAAGGAGGCTGAGTTATTTCTCCAAGACCACACAAGCCAGCAAGTGGCAGGGCACAGGCTTGAGTGCCAGTCTGCTGCCTCTGAACCCAAACCCTTAAGTGCACACTGTCTGCTCTGCAGAGGCGTTTTAATGTGCTGTTCGGAATGCAGCCTCTGGAGCCAGCACAGCTGGGTCCGAATCCCTGCTCCACCACTTAATAGAGATGTGACTTTGAGCAAGATAGTCAAACTTCCTGGACCTCAGTTTCCTCTTCTGCAAAATGGGAATGCTAAGAGTAACTTTATAGGGTTGTTGAGAGGATTTACG
Source organism: Neophocaena asiaeorientalis asiaeorientalis (assembly GCF_003031525.2). NCBI lineage: Eukaryota > Metazoa > Chordata > Mammalia > Artiodactyla > Phocoenidae > Neophocaena > Neophocaena asiaeorientalis. Next base: position 1,083,738 of record NW_020174421.1, on the reverse strand, counting down.
TGAGTTAACATCTGGAGAGCAGTGTCTGCCTAGCACTCCTAAGTGTCATTTTATGCCCCTCAGCTCCTGGGCACTGAGTCCCAGATGCAGTGCTACCGTGTACCCTGCAACATGCGAGTCCTGGGCACCTTCCTCCTACCCGCCCCCCTCCCAGAGTTAGATGATCACTACAGACCTGGTGAATTCCTCAAACTCCTTAAAGCTGACTTTCTTCAGCATGTTCCTAGTAGAGAAGAGAGAGAGAGGTATCTTTTCAGGAGACAGGAAATCCAGGTCAGTGGGGCTTTGGGGAGTAGGTCAGTGTGACAGGGGGTCCACTTCTGAGTCCAGACCAGAGCTCTGAAAGGAGAACTTCTTCTACCTGGGTGGGGCCCTGACTCTGTCCCCCATGCTCCAGTGGAACACACAGTGCACTGGGGTGTCTAGACCTCTGGGCCCCTATTGGTCAGGCAGACAGGATGATAGCCCTGGGCTCAAGGCCTGGCTGGCTGGGTGACTTGGGGCAAGTCACTCCCCTTGTGGAGCCTCGGGTTTCTCATTTCCCAGCACAGAGACCTCCCAGATGGTTACGAGACATGCTCAGTAATCTGAGTCCTTTTGGGGCCCCTGACTCCCACTTGCCTTCCAGAGCTGAATCCAGCCTTGAGGACAAGGGTGGTGAAAGCTAACGCCCCAAACCTCAGGCCTGGCAGACATCACTAATCACCACAGCACGCTTTCCCAGCAAGCCTGCGTCTGGCTCCAGAATCTTTCACAATGCATTCAAAGAAGCCAATGAAACCAGTCCACCCCTGCCCCGGGGGACATCTGTCCTTTATGACTGTGGCCCACCTAAGCAGGACAAAAGTCACTTTCTCAGGTTCCCTAGGTTCATGGCTCAGGAACTGGTGGCAGCCACTCAGGGGCTGGAAGGCAGTCACTAGGGGATCAGAAAGGACTCTCTAGGCCACCAGCTGCCCGGCTCATGCTCAGCTCTTCCCAACCAGGGCTGTGGACAGCCCCACCTGCAGACCTAGCCCACTCCTGCACTGGAGAACGCCATGACGGGGCAGGCTAAAACAACAACAATCGGTGCTCGAGTGCTGACTGCTAAGAAGCTTACTTGCATTTCTCATTGGTCCTCACTGTGTGTGGAATAGCTGTTGTGCCCATTTTACAGAGGAACATACTGAGGCTCAGTGAGTAAGGTAACTTGTCCATTTAACCGCTGGCCTGTTGGATTTCCACTTGGCTCTGCTGCATCCCACCCTCGCTGTTCTGGCCAGACTACCCTAGCAGGCAGCTGGCAGTGACCTACGGTGTGGTTCCATCTTGGACCCCTCCCCCCTTCATGGTATCTGGTCAGCTGCCCGCCCCCTCCTCCCGCACTCTGCAGGGATGCTGCCGTTCTCCACTCTGCAGTCACCACTGATGCTGGTTCATAGCCTGCCCTCGGGTCACCTCCTGACAAAGGAGGACATTTTCTTAGAGAGGACTTGGGATCTGAGGGTCAGGGGGAGGCCCCAGTGCAGAGTTCTGTTCTCCTCCTGGGGGGCTGCAAGCCCACCTTTTGCCAGAGAAGGCAGGACAGAGAAGGGGCTGCCATCACTGTCCTTTGCAGGGGCCCTGACACCCAGCCCCGTTTCTCTAAGAAGTCCCTCTTTTTAACCTTTTCCAGAGAGCTTGAGGTCACATAGGATGTGGTCAGGAGGGTGGCTGCGTGGGAACAAGGCAAGGCGGCTGCAGAGACACGTGCCCGGGGACACATGGCCAGTCCATGGTGATCAGTTGGGTTGGACATGCCAGGTTAGGACACAGACACTGGCACAACGTGACCCCCAGCCCCCCCAGCAAAGGGGCAGCAGTGGGACAGGAGCGCAGGCAGGGGAGGAGGGGCCGACACTCAGCTTCTCAGCCTTCTGAGCCACAGGTTTGGAAACGCCCTGGGATCGGAGCGGGGCCTGGTTCGGACTGAAGATCTTCAGGTCCGAGTAGTAGCCTCCCGGTTGCCGGATTGGACGCACCTCGTCCTTCTGGAAAATGATCTTGTCCCCCGGGTACATCAGGGCTGTGAGCAGCAAGAGAAATACGGCCTGTCAGCCCAAGACCCCTCCCCATACCGAGGCTTTGGGGCAGAGCGGGGGGTTTGTCTGTTTGTTTTAACAAATTCACATTTTGTTTGAAAAGATTTTTCTTATATACATTAAAAAATTTTTATTGCTAAATCACTGTAGATTCACAGCACGTTGCAAACAGTAGTGCAGAGCGTCCCCCAGGCCCTGTCCCAGCCTCCCCTACGGTGGTGTGTGCGTCACCGCAGCACGCTGTCGGGAAGCACGGCTGGCGCGGTACCGCTCACAGGACCACAGGTGAGGGTGCCTGTTCACAGCTAGGGCAGCAGTGGCCCCGAGGCCTGGGGGTAGTTAGGACGGAGCGCTGCCCTACACCCCACTCTGCAGGGGCGCCCTGGTCAGAAGTCCAGGAGGAGGACGGGAGGGCTCACCCAAGACTTCACTAGATTAACTTAGACCCTGTCGCTGGCAGTTTTCTCCTCGTAAAGAACGTAAGAAGCACTGGGCTGGGGCTCCGCCCTCCTGCAGCTGCTGAGCAGGGCTTGTCCTAAGATGGTGACACACAAACATCTCATGTTCTGGACACAGTGATGGAGGGTTATTCTCCAGGTTATTAATGCTGGTTATTGGGGCGGGGAGGGCAGGGATTGCGGAGCTGAGAAGGGAGGGGAGGGAAGGAGGAGACGTGCCATGTCAACATTTTTTAAAGGTTTAAATGATTTTTGAAAATTACATTTAAAAAAAAAAAATATATATATATAGGGGCTTCCCTGGTGTCGCAGTGGTTCATGCCCCAGTCCGGGAAGATCCCACATGCCGTGGAGCGGCTGGGCCCGTGAGCCATGGCCGCTGAGCCTGCGCGTCCGGAGCCTGCGCTCCGCAACGGGAGAGGCCACAACAGTGAGAGGCCCGCGTACCGCAAAAAAAAAAAAAAAAAAAAAAATATATATATATATACACACACACATATGACTTTAAAAATGACTTACATAAATAATTTTGTGTAAATAGTAAAGAAAGACTGCCCTTGTGAAAGGACAGTCACTAAAATATTATTGCTGGTCAACTCAGGCTGGGGGGATTTTTATTTTTATGTTTTCAAAAAATATAAGTGAGCATGGATTATCTATAAAATCAGGGGGAGAAAAATAATAAAGCTATATTCAGTGGGGACGGGAAATGCCTCGATGTTCTGGAGTTCCGGCCCATAAGCTTGAGACCTTGAACACAAGCTCTAGCCTTGAACACAGACCTGGAAATCCCCGTGTTTGTGCTTCTTGGGCCACAGCAGATCACGCCTCTGTCATAAGGACAGCCAACAGATAGTGGCCAGGACAGTGGTCAGAGATGGACCAGTGTCTTTTCCATCTAGACCAATCAGAAGCAAAAGGAAGGCCACCCACAGATGCCCGTGTGCCCATGGGTGGTGGGATCCTGCAGACAGGTGAAGCTCACCTGTGTACGGACCCAGGAGCCAGCAAAAGCCAGTGGTGGAGAGAATCAGTAGAGGCTCGATCCTCTGGTAGGGACAGACCAAGGGGCACGTCCGGGGAAAAGACCTAGCCCACAGGAGCCTTCGGGTACCTGGCAAGCATGCTGGTATTTTAGAAGACACAGCTGCAGCTCCACCGCTAGCCAAGACCAGGGGATGTAAATGATCCAGGCAGACAAGGCTCCACAAGGGAGGAGGAAGGAACGATGATGTGGTGAAAAGTTGGTGTCCAGAGCAGTGGGGTCTCCTACTGTCTCTGCCCTCCCCACCCAGGCGGGCAGCAAGTGGCCGCCCAAGCAAGGGGTGGGCAGCGTGGGCAGCAGACAATGACCGTTTAGGCTGGTTGGCCTGTGTTCCTGAAGGCCCTTGGCCACTTCCCCTTGTATAGACCTGTTATGGGCTGACTTGTGTCCTCCCAAATTCATATACTGAAGCCCTAACTCCCAGAATCTCAGAATTTGTATTTGGAAATAGGGCCTTTCAAGAGGTGATTAAGCTAAAATGAGGCTGTTACGATGGGTCTGAATCCAATCTGACTGGTATCCTTAGAAGAGGAAATCTGGACACACAGAGAGACAGCAGGGGTGCATGTGTACACGGAAAACACCATGTGAAGAGACAGCCAGAGGGTGGCCACCTGCAGGCTAAGGAGAGAGACCTCAGAGGAAACCAGCCCTGCTGGCACCTTGATCTTGGACTTCTAGCCTCCAGAACTGTGAGAAAATACATTTCTGCTGTTTAAGCCCCCTGTCTGTGGTATTCTGTTATGGCAGTTCTGGCAAACTAATACAAGACCCAAGGCCCTGTACATTTAGCACGTGTTTCCCTCCATCTGGGGGAAAAGATGGAAACAATCAATTGTGACTGTCAACTCTTGTTCTCAGGTAAGTCACACTACTCTCTGGGGGCCCCCTTTTTTGAGAAAGCTACATGCCCAGTATGGCCACAGCTCCTTCCTGCAGAGTTCCTATGGGAAAACCTCTGCCCTCAAGTGCAGCTCACTCCATGTTTTTAAAGCACAGACAGTGACCTGCCCATTAAATAAATAAACTCATAAATGTGGGATGCCGGCATTGCTACATGGTCAGCAGGGGCTTATGGGGACACTCCCCTGTCCCATGTCTCAGAAGCACACACCCAGAGATGTGGAGGGTTCAGCTCTGCTTGCATGTGTGAAAACACAATCCTTCCCCCACGCAGAGGGCAGAACCAGTAGGAAATCTCAGGGTGGAGGCCTGTGGTCTGAGCAGAGAGCAAAGGGCCTCAGCAGAACCGTCTCCCGGTGCCTTCTTCCCTCCGTGTGATAGAAGCACCAAGAAACAGGCCTGGCCTAGACAAGTGGTTTGGAGCACCCAATGCATCATAGCAGTTACCACTTCCAGCCAGACTCCCTCTCTGAAATCGGGATCCTTTCTTTGTGCCCAACCTCTGGCTCCCTCACCTGGAACTCCTGGCCTGGCGCTTCCTGCTCTAGACTGGGGAACCCAGACCTCCAGGCCTGTGAAGCCTGCAGCCCTGCAGGGCTGTAAAATCCCATCTAAGAGCGAACCGGGCGGGGCTGTTCCTCCCTCCACCACCAACATCCCCCACCCCCACCGCCCGGCCCCGCAATGTCCCCACCACAGGCCGCAGCGGCGTGCTTTGATGTGTGTCAGCTGGAGAAGGACAGACCTCAGGTGGACGCCATCCTCGCCCTGGCTGTGGGCCCCCTTGGCACCTTCCGGAGGACCAGCCCCGAGGCCCTTACCTCTCATGAGGACGTCCTCGGTCAGTGGGAGGCTGTAGGATTTGCAGAGCTTCCAGCACTGCAGGTAGACCAGAAAGGTGCTGGTGCGCGACCTGTTGATCACCGCCTCCATCTCCCCGTGGATGGTGGACAGGAGGCAGTGCTCATCAAAGTGCTTGTTCCCGCTGTGCTCCGTGTACTGGATGGAGGGGATGGTGAGCTGTGGAGAGAGCAGAGGCTGGCACTCACCCCTCCTCACCTCCTGGCCCAAGGCAGACGTAGAGCCTCATATACCTCTCCCCCCGGGCCCCCGTGAGGGGCAACAGCAAAGAAGGCAGGTTCTGAAGTCTGGCTTGGGAGGAAAAATCACACGTGGTCAAGGTGGTCCCCGGAAGAGCATCTGAATGGTCAGCGTGTGCGGTTCTGTGTGCACAGCCCCTTACACGGAAGCACACACACAACTGTATCATACATACACTAGGCCCTAGAGGTGTCCTGTTGAAACATTACATTCAACTGTCTGGCTGTGTGAGAATTTAAATTAGGTGCAGCCACCTGTGACTTTGAAGTGGAAGCCACGTGTTAAGGATGACAGAGCAAGGTATTGAAGATATAGGTATTGACAGAGCAAGGTATTGAAGGTATAGAAGAGGCCTGGGGAGCGTACAGCCACTTTTGGCCTTATTTCTTTGTAAGGAAAGAAAAAGTCTATCTTTTTAAAGCTTCTAAAATCAGAATCAGCTGTTAATGGAGGTCATTGCTTACCTTAGTATGTATTATGAAGAAATGATTAAATAGCTATTTTGAGTATGAGAATACATATTTTTTGGCCGTGCCACGAGGCATGTGGGATCTTAGTTCCCCAACCAGGGATCGAACCCGTGCCCCCTGCATTGGGAGCGTGGAGTCTTAACCACTGGGCCACCAGGGAAGTCCGAGAATGAATTTTTTATTTATTTAATTTTTTTAAGGTTTTTTTTTTTTTTTCTTATTTTTTTGGCTGCATCAGGTCTTAGTTGCAGCACGTGGAATCTTCACTGGGGCATGCGGGATCTTTCGTTGCAGTGCGCGGGCTTCTCTCTAGTTGCGGCATGTGGGTTTTCTCTACCTAGTTGTGGCACATGGGCTCCAGGGCACGTGGGCTCTGTAGTTTGCAGCACGCAGGCTCTCTAGCTGAGGTGCGTGAGCTCAGTAGTTATGGCGTGCGGGCTTAGTTGCCCCGTGGCATGTGGGATCTTAGTTCTCTGACCAGGGATCAAACCCACATCCCCTGCATTGGAAGGTGGATTCACTACTGGACCACCAGGGAAATCCCCTGAGAATGCATTTTAAAATAGAAATCTCTTATTCTAATTAGACCAAAGTAGTTTCTGATGTCTACTTGAATCACTGCTCTGATGTAGTCAACTATTAACAAAATTTTCCTTGTTTTTGTTAAAAAATAAATAAATACAATAAAATCAGAATCAGCAAAGTATAGCTTATAGGTCAAATCTGGCCTATCACTTGCTTTTATAAATAAAGTTTTATTGGCACACAGCCATACTCATCTGTTTAGCTGTTGTCTGTGGCTGCTTCCATGCTACAATGGCAGAGCCGAGTTGTTGTGACAGAGACCACATGGTCTGCAAAGCCTAAAACGTTTATTATCTGGGCCTTTACAGGGAAAGTTTGCTGATCCTTGCTCTAACATTCTGGGTTTTCTCATCATGCAACTTAATCAGATCTTAGTCAATATAACACTTACCAATACCTGACATTTTATTTTATATATGTATATATATACATACATACTTATACTATAAAAAGTATATAGTAGAGGGACTTCCCTGGTGGCTCAGTGGTTAAGAATCCATCTGCCAATTCAGGGGATGTGGGTTCGAGCCCTGGTCCGGAAAGATCCCACATGCCGCATGCACCACAACTACTGAAGCCCGTGCACCTACAGCCCGTGCTCCGCAACAAGAGAAGCCGCCGCAATGAGAAGCCCACACACTGCAACGAAGAGTAGCCCCCACTCGCTGCAACTAGAGAAAACCCATGCGCAGCAAGGAAGACCCCAAGCAACCAAAAAGAAACAAAAAAAGTATATAGTAGAAAATATTTATTGATAGTATTATATTAGTACTGTCTGCCTCCCTGACTAGACTCTCAGCTTCCTGGGGCCTGGGGCTGTTTTGTTCTAGGCAGCACCTAGAACTGTGCCTGACACATCACAGGCTCTCGATAAATATTTATTGGATGAATTAACTCATGTAATCAGTTATTCCCTTCCTTCACTTGTCACATTGTTTCTGGAGTGTCTACTCAGCGCCAGGCCCCAGGCCAGGTTCCTGGATTCCAGCTGTGATAAAGATGCAGCCCGGGGCTCAGGATGCGAAGTCATAGTTAAAGAGTTGGAGGAAGGGGATACTTTCAGATGCATCATCTCGTTTTATCTTAACAGAAACCTTGTGAGGTAAGTGCCATTCTTACATACAGAAGAGGCAACAGGGAGGTTACGAAGCCCCCTACTAAGAGCTCCCCAGGCCAGAAGGTGATGCAGGGGCAGTGGATTTGAACCCAGGCCTGCCCAGTCTCCAAGCCCCATCCCTCCCCTGTTGGCGGGGGCACCTTGCTCTGCTGCTTCTTCTCGCGGTACCCCTTGCCCACATCGTCCATCTCCTCCAGGGTCACGGGCCGTGCCTCCATCTCGGTGTCGACCACGGGTATGGTCAGCAGGTCCATCTTGAGAGGCTCTGGGGCTAAATTCACCTGCTGCTTCTTGGATGGACTCTGTGGGGAACCACTGTCCTTGGCAGATCTACAGTCTAGGAGCAGAGGGAAGAGACAGAGGAAGGAGGAACTGAGAGGGTGCCCAGCCATGGAATCCATCAAGCAGTTAACCAATGTCACCAAGCAGGTGCCCACGTGTCCGGTCAGTGCCATCTGAGGTGCACCTTGAAGGTGTCCCTTCTTCAGTCTCCAGTGTGGCCACCTCCTCCGTCACCTGCACCGTGACCACAAGCCCTCCTGTTGCCTTTCTTATCCTCTAGCATCCTGTTTCTAGGCCTCCACTGTCCCGGGAAGAAATGAAATCCTGGCCCTGCCACCTTTTAGTTTTGAGACTGTGGACAGGTGTTCAGCCTCTCCAAGCTTCAGCGTCCTCCTTGCAAAGCATGAATAGTAGCCCTGACCTCCCAGGACTGGAAGGAGAAAATGACCTAATGCTGTGGGTAAATGAGGGTAAAGCTTTGCAGCCCACAGGGGGTGCCCCAAAGCCACCGCCTTCTCCCTTGTAAGCCAGGCGTCCAGACTCTTGATGCTACTGCCCCTTTAAGCAAAGCAAGAGATACCCAAGTCCGCTTACCTTGCCCACTGCTGCTCTCCAGGGAAAAGGAACTCAGTGAGGACACTGAGATAGCACCGGCCAAGCAGATACCTGCTCTTGGCTCTTAGGGAATAATAGGTCCCAAATACCTTTGCTGCAAACGTGTACCAGCACGTTTGTGTCTGGGGCACTCTGATCATTCACCAAATAACTTGCACCCAACTACGCGGATAACGATAAGCTTTGGTAATGCATAATGACAAGGCAAAAAGAGTGTGGGTGGGAAAGCCCACCCAGCTCGAGGAGACCTCAAGGATGCACCAGACACAAAGGGTACAGGATCTCATTACAGTGGGGGCACTCAGATTCCCTGGGGTTCTGAGAGGGACGGAGATTGTGCCTGGGGTGACGGTGTCTCGGCCTGGAGGCTTGTTGAGACCTGAGGTCAGAAATCTCGCTACCCTGTGGGACTGAGGAGGGGATGCGCTAAGCGAGGCGTCTCTAAAAGAACCTACCCGTGAGGACGCTAAGCACCCAGCTCCGTGTAACCTTGAACTCCAGAGACCCCGCCCAAATCTTCACCTCCGTAAGGAAACCCCTCTGCTGCCCTCCCAGGGCTTTTACATGACCTCAGGGAGGGCAAGGAGGTCCCCCCACGTCCACCCTCACAAAAGTGTCTGAAATTAAATTCCTGCCAACCTGAGGGTGGGGACAAAGCAAGATTTGTTTCATTTAGAAGAAGAGAGAGGTGTTTATATTTGAGGAGGACTCTGGAATGGTGGGTAGTAGTCAAGGGAGGGCTTTAATTTTATCTATAGTTCAAAAAAATTTTTTTTACAATAGTGGCACTAACAATAAAAAAACAAACAAACAAAAAACATGATGTACCCTGTGTTGTAAATTCATAGGCAGAGCTACGGCTGGTTCATTTCTAACTTGCCTCTGTGCTTCCTCTGGATAGATGTGGCTTCACAAGCACACAGCTTGGCAAATGGAACTTGAGCTGTGCACAACCTATACAACTGTTCACAGCAGCCCTGCTAATATCCCTGATAGTAGAATACCAAAGTAGGTTTTCCAGTAAACTCTAAACATGTACGAATTCTAGTTTCTGAATTCTAGTTAACTTTTTATCAATAATATGTAGATTAATAGTGGGAAGGCTTGGACCCACATACAAATGGAAAGACTTGCCGTTTGGGTCAGTCTCAGCCTATCAGGTGGGCTTTGATGGGCTAAAACCACCCTTTGAGAATCCTCCTTTAAGGATAGGGTTGGACCTCATTCATCTTCGAATGGACCCGGTAGCTGGGCACTCAAGAGAATATCTACCCCGCGGTTGATCTCTGGGCCTGGAAATACCAGAGGGAGGCTTGGCCCACCTATAGTAAGCCAGAGGTGGAGAACACACTCAAGTGAGCCAAGGCTGCCTCCATCACACTGGCTCCCAGGATGCGGAAGTGGAGACACGGGGGTGGAGGTGGATATGTACACTCTGTTGCAGTCGCCAGGGTGCTTTTCTGCTGAGCCGAAGACCACTGCTTGCAGGTGCTGGCCAGGTTATCCACAGTGATGCTGTTGTGCTTTCCCAGAGAGCTGAGACAGATCACGATGTCCTCCACCTCCTGGCTTTTCAGAGGGACTCCAACCTGAGGAGAGAAGAGAAGCCCCAAGGCGGGCGGGCAAGCTCCAAACGTCCTGCCAGGACAGCCAGCCTGGCCTCACCTCCCCGTCTAGTTTCATCCTCAGCCACTCCCAGCTCACACCCAAGGTCTCTGCCCAGGAGCTCAGAGCCCTTCCCCGGGGCCCTGAACACACCCTACACGTTCTCACCCTCTGCCTTTACTCAGACATTTCCCACTTCCTGCCTGAAAAACTCCTATCCCTCCTTCAAAACCCAGTCCAAAAAAAAAAAAAAAAAAAAAAAAAACCCAGTCCAGACATATCGTCATCTTTGCAGAGTCTGTTACTTCTTCCTCTGGCCTCCCTCCCCACTCCATTCCAATCTCAATGACAGCCTTCCTGTGCTGGGCTGGAAGGAGGATTTTACGTCTGTCATCCCTGTCCATGAGGGACACATAAGCCTCCCTGAACTGAAGTAAAAAAGAATCGGAAATCTGATACACATTACTCCTTTAAGGATGGTGAGCAACTTCAGAGAAGTAAAATGCTTGCCAGCAATATCGAATATTCAAGAAGAAAAGTTTTAAAGGAAATACAACTTCGTCAGCTTCTTTAGACTGTAGATATTATTCATTGGGCTTTACTTAAAGAAGATCAGAACTCACCTGGTGCTAAAGGATTTAATGTTTTATCCTTTGGGTTACATTGATTAACAACCCTTTATTTGTTGTTGTTTTAAATGCTTTCAAATGTTGTTTCGATAATTACACGTCATAAAATGATAGTGGGAAAACTGGTGATGATTTAAGACCATAAAAGATGTAGCATTCCCCTTCCTAAAGTTTTTTTAAAAGCTATCTTGTATTCAAAATATATAAAAGCTTAATTCACCCAGACCAGGAGTCAGCAAACTTTTTCTGGAAAGGGCCAGATAGTAAATATTTTTAGGCTCTGGGAGCCATGTGATCTCTGTCATCACTACCCAACTCGGCCCTCCTAGCATGAAAGCAGCCATGACGATATGTAGAATAATGAGTGTAGCTGTGTTCCAATAAAACTTTATTTACAGGAAAAAAAACTTTATTTACAAAAACAAGAGACTGGCTGGATTTGACTCCTGGGCCATAGTTAGCAAACCTCTGCTAGACTGACAGAAGGGATGAGGGGAATGTTCTATGTCTGAGGGATCCAGTGGAGGAACCACTCACCACATGTGACTATTGAGCACTCCAACTATAGCTGCTGTGACTGAGGAACTGGATTTTTATTTATTTACAACTAATTTGAATTTTTGAATAACCTGTGAAAGTGTGGTCCGTGGACCTGTACCACAGGCATCGCTGGGAGCCTGTTAGAATGCAGCATCTTGGGGGGACTTCCCTGGCGGTCCAGTGGTTAGGACTCCGCGCTTCCACTGCATTTTAACAAGAAGCTGCATTTTAACAAGATGGAAGCTGAGAGAGAAGCTGCATTTTAACAAGACCCCGGGTGAGTCATATGCCAATGACGGTTCCAGAAGTTCTAGAAGGTTCTAGAGGCAGGACTGAAGGCCCAGCTCTCTCTGTGCTCAGTTCTGGCGTGATTCTCCAAGCAGCTGGCGGGTTATGGGGCTGACTCCACAGACTTCCCACTCAGCTAGGGCCTTTCAAGGTCAGGTCGGTGCAGGGTGGCCTTAGGGGTCTGATGGGGCCTCAGGTTAAGCCACCTATACCAGTGCGGCTTTATAAGTAATACGGCTGATAGTCGGAGCAGGATCTGGGGAGGGGGCAGCGGGGGGGAGGGTGGTGCACGGGCGCCCTCCATCCCCCAGTCAGGCCAGCCTCGGGGGCGGGGGAGGCGCTTACCGCCTTCAGAGCCGTGATGAACTCCTCCCTGGAGATCCTCTGTTTCTTGCCCTGCTCCACCTTGTGAAATATCTCCTGGATCTTGATCTTGTGGCTGCACAGGTAAGAGTACAAGGCCGACAGGGCAGAGGGTTTGGGCAGTTGTAGCTGGGGCACCTGCCGGTGGAGGGGTCGCGGGCTTTTCTTCTGAAAAAGGCAAGAGAGTGGGGTAGAGTTTGGGGGAGACAGGCCGATGGAGCTAGATCCCCAGAGTTAGAAATGGGAGAGAGAGAGTCTGAGCCACCCTGAACAGACAGCAAGGGGGAGGGCAAGGAGCGCTGGATTCCGGCAGGTGCGTCCTGCCACGGGACGCCTGGGGGATCTGGCTTCTCTGGGCCTCCAATTTCCCATAAGAAACAAGAGGCTTGGACAATATGAGAAGTAAAACTTTATTCTTATCCACATCTCTCCTGTCAGACCAGTCAGTATTATAATTGCACTGGGCTCTCGGTGCACATTCATGCCCCAGCCCGGAGCTTCCTACTGCCGCTGCCCTCACCTCCCAGCCTCTGCCCCTTCTGGGCCTCCTGCCTGGAACACCTCTCCTTCTTTCTCTTCCTATCCAAATCCTACTCCTCCATTTCCAGGTGAACGGGAATGCAGTTAGCCCTCCGGGTCCACGGGCTCCACATCCATGGATTTAACCAACCACAGATAGAAAATATTCCCCCCCAAAATTCCAGAAGGTTCCAAAAAGTAAAACTTGAATTTGTCATGGCTGTTAACTATTTACATAAAATTTCCATTGTATTTATATGGCATTTACGTTATATTAGGTATTCTAAGTAATCTAGATATGATTTATCCTCCTTATACGGGAGGATGCTTGGGGATTATATACAAATACTCTGCCCTTTTATATACGGGACTTGGGCATCTTCAGATGTTGGTATCTGTGGGGTTCCCCCCAACAGATGCCGAGGGAGACTGTACTTAGGAATAATGTTCCTTTACTTTGGTGCAGCACTTGGACAGTTTACAAAGGGCCTTGCTGTTCCCTAGCTTATAGCCCCTCAGGGTATTAGAGTCTATTCATGGCCTGTGGCAAACTGTAGAGTCCTTAATCTGCTCTGTCCACCTCTGCCGCTAGCACGGGAACACCTTGAAAGCACGACCATGTCTTATTTAGCTACATACCCCACCTCCTATCCTTGTACTCAACAAAGCCCCCGGCCCTCTGCAGGTAGGCAGTGACGGTTTGCTGAATGAAGAAAACAATGCTGTGAATTCGGTATTAGGTATTAGTTTCCCTTTTTTTACAAATGAAGAAACAGGCTGAGAGGTGAAGTGACCTCCCCGGGCTCACACAGCAGGTAAGCGGTGGAGCTGGGTTTCTAACCCAAGACCTGTGCTTATACCTAGATGCTGTGCTGCCGGCAGGAAAGCGTGTGCTGGACCCATGAAAGTTGGCTTTTGACTATGATTACACCAAGGACTGACTCTGAAGTTTGGGGGCCGACCCAGATGACATCAGTAAGTCTGCAATAATAATAAAAATGGCAAACATTTACTGAGCGCTCACGATACGCTCAGCACTGTCTCAGGCACCACATATAAATGAGTCCATTTAGATGCTACAGCGGCCCTAGGAAGCAGGCACAATGGTTATCCCCACTGAACAGCTGAGGAAACTGAGGCCCAGATCATACAGCTAGGAAGGAGCAGAGCTGGGTTTAAACCCAAGTTACCTGACCTCTTATGCCAGCTTTACCTGAACTGGGAGAAATTTCAAGTGTCTGTATCGTAAGGAGATGTCCCATACAGTGTCTGTATTGCAAAGAGTTGGAAGATGAGGGCTTTGGTTACTGACTGCCATTTACTATCCCTATGGGCTTGGACAATGTATGGCCTCACTGAGCTTCTATTTTCATATTTATAAAAGGGACTTATATGTATAATATATATAAATACATATACAAATTTATAAAAAATTTTCTTCCAACCTCCCAGCTGTGATCCTCACAGTAGCCCTGTGAGCACCTGCTGGCACATACATCCCTCAACAAATGAATGAACCAATGAATGAACAGTGAGTATTCAAAATGCCCCACAGATGAATGCCAGGGATGATTCCTCCCAGGGTGGTTTTAAGATATAGTCACAAATTCTTCAACCGTCCTCCCTTTTAAGGTGGAGCTCAACCCCCTTCCCCTCGAATGTGGGCAGTATTTAGTGACTTGCTCCTGACAGACTGTGGTGGAAGTGATGGTGTGAAACTTCTGAAACTGAGACCTCCTGAGATGAGGTTATAAAAAGCATTGCAGCCTCCTCCTTGCTCTCTTGGACTGTTCGCTCTGGGGGAAGCCGGCTGCCATGTGGTTAGGACACTCGAGCAGCCCTGGGAGAGGCCCATGTGGCCAGGAACTGAGGCCTCCTGCCAGCAGCCAGCTTGGAAGCAGGTCATCCTGCCCAGTCAAGCCTTCAGGTGTCTGTGGCCCAGGCCAGCATCTTGAGATGAGAGCTTGAGCCAGTGCCATCCAGCTAAGCTCCTCCCAGCTTCCTCATTCTCAGAAGCAGTGACATAATGAACATCTGTTGCTCTAAGTCACCTTGCGGGTATTTGTTATGCAGCAATAGATAACAAATACACCTTTTTAGGACTTCTGTTTGCTCCCCTGGGACTGGGAGGGGGATGGTGGGTGGGGGTGGGGGTAAAAGATCCCCATCCTGCTTAATTCAAGGGAGTGAAATGACAGCATGCCCCTAACACCCGAAGTGTCCGCATCTGGCAACTGGGGCTGCTCACCTCGGTGTCTCTGGGAGTGGCCAGCTGGCCCATCAGCCGGGCCTCGCGCTCCTTGTGGCTCTCGTGTAGGACCTTGGCTTCCGAAGGCGTGAGTCTGGACTTGTTCTGCAGCCACCTCTCTATGCTGCCAAATGACTCCAGGTCCTGCCGAACCCTCAGCCTCTGGGTCAGCCAGGCCCTTGGGTCCTCTGGCTGTTCTTGGGTGTCCCCA